>NC_053154.1:86159403-86386757 GCF_016835505.1 Polypterus senegalus
ATATATAAAGCCAGCGTCGGAATATATTGTCACGCTTGGGTCACAGATTTGCACAGAGACACAGGAGGTCGTAGAAACAAGAAGGATTTTTATTCACAGACTGCAAACACATGAGCTTAAACGTGCTCCATGACAAGTCAGACATGACAGTTCCGCTAGGAGCAGAGAGAGACAGATAAAAGCAAGCAAACAATCAATTTTCAACTGACAGGCGCTGCACAAGGCTTTTAAGTTAGCGGAGTATCGTGCGAGGTTTGCATTACGCGTTATAGCGCAAGTGAGAAAGTAAGGAGCAAGCGCTGGAATAAAATCCACAAGTTAATACACACGCTGTCTCTACAGTTTCTCCACACTGAATCCTCCAGGCACTACTTACAAAGGGTTACATTGACAATCGCACAGATGAGAAGCTTCGATGCATGTGCTCCATAACGCATTAAAAAAAATAATGCATTTAATCACAGTTTCAATTCCAAGCAAAGGGGAACTTGTGTCAATGCATGATTTCCTGGAACACCGATTACATTGATCAGCGCTTCCCAAAACCTCAGTATATAAAGACGGTCTTGGAATATTTCGGAATATATAATGTAAGCGCTGGATGGTCAAAACTTTATGCAATGATGCCTACATTTAACTTACATTCCTACCAAAGACATTTCTATCGACTAAATAAAAATTCCTTCTATTTAAAATTTAAATAGAACTTGGAACAGATGTTCATAATATCCATGCAGACTTTCACGTAAGAGCGTGAGTCATCCGTTTAAAAAATGAAGATTTTTTACAAATAATGTTTTTCATTTTTCTTCCTTGTTGAATTCTGGCACCCCCAGCAACAGTTGCTCATATGGCAAAGTGTAAAATGTTATCTATAATTTTATTTTTTTTTTGTTATGAACTTCCTCAAAACTGTTGATCCCTGTAAATAGTTTATAGTATAACAACACTATAATCTGTTGTAGCACGAAGCGTTAATTAGCGCCACACCTCACAAACCCGTGTACCACGTTTTTGGCTCTAACGCTAGAAGCGCGGTGGATGCTGTGGGGTAAGTTCTGGTTTCTGTTTCTTTCCCGATATTTTTTTTTTCATTTACTTTGTGTTAATAATTTATAATCAATTTAATTTATTACTTAATAGGCAGAGGCAAGAAGACGTGTATGTGACGCTCTATTTCTATCTTTTTGTTTTGCAAAGATATGCTATATAAATATATATATATATTTTTTCTTTTCATTTGTTAAGAATAGATATGACAACAACACTCATATCAATAACAAAACAATTACATTAACAATCATGTTATGTTATTTTTAAAATTTTTCCTTTTCTTTTTCATAACTTCTTTTACACACTACTTCTCCGCTGCGAAGCGCGGGTATTCTGCTAGTACCTAATGAAGTGGCTGGAGAATTGTCCAAATTGGTGAAAGTGTCCATTGTATGACACTCAGGAACATTTTAGACTTGTGGAACATTTTGTACAAATGTCACTGAAAAGATTAATCCATTAGAATGGTGGCAAAGAAGGGAAGAAGCACTGCAACACCCAGGGAAAACAGGGAAAGCCAACGCTTTGTGGTTTCTAAAGAAGAGTTTTTACTCCAGTTGAAATGCAAGATTCCAGCCACAGCCGTATAAATGACAAGTAAAGAGGATGGATTGAATTAGTAAGACCTGATATTGAGGCCGAGATCCTCAAGATTCATTTTTACTTGAGTTTGTGATGGTGTTGAGATGCCAGCTTTTCTGATTGTTTTCGAACCACTTGTGCTAGGTTTTGAGGCAGGTTCCTTTGGAGATACTTTTAAAGAATGCCATGGTGTTGAAATTGTGTATGATAAGTTGCAGCTTTGTTTGTAGCACACTATTCAAGAAAGGAAGTGTCTTGAGGTCTCAAGTCAAGGTTCACATTTCTCTAGCAATGCTTGTTTCTCATGGTGCTGAAGAGTCACAACGTGTTGCATGTTGGCTTGACTTGCAAGTAAGAACAAGACTATACTCCATATGTGTGACAATAAACTTGACTTGGACTTGAACAATTTCATTGTTGAGCAATTTGCAGACACCTAAACACCGGCGTCACTACGGCAGGGAGCAAGCTGAAGAACTGAAGAATGGGGCTTGTTGTTGTGATGATAATTAAAACAGTCTAATTGAAGACGGCTAAAAGCAGAACCTCAAGGGAAGTCAAAGCAGCTTTAATACAATAGACTCACTTCTAAAGAACTCCAAGGGTGTTTGCTAAGACTTGTGGGAGTTCATCTCCAAGTGGCAGGTTCCTGTTTGTTCATCATAGCTTTTCGACCATTTCTGGAGCAGGCTGTGGACAACACGCTTAAAAACATGAGTGAAGTCAAGAAGAAGAAGCAGGAAGGGGGAGCCAGCATCAGCCCTCATCTCCATTATTTCATTTATCAAATCTCACAGCCCATGGGTGCTTGGTGCGGTTCATGCAGGCCCACAACGGTAGCAGGTTTCCCATTCAAATAAATTCCAGCTTTAACTTATTTCCCAGAGTCTCCCTTTATTTTTTAACTAGGCTGACCCGCCTTTTAAGGCGACCGACTTTGAAGTTGACCACTTCTTAAGGCAATTCAATATGTAGATCAATTTGATATTTTATACAAACTCATTAATTTGGTTATATTGCATTTGAGCGGTATTACTTTAATACTCGTCGTTTCTGTTATTTTTGTGATGAAATTTAAACTTTTTTTCTATATTGAGGTTGCCCTTTTGAACCCCCCTGATATTTACTATGCGGTGAGGCATTTGTACTCCATCAACATTAATTATTTCCAGAGACATAATTTTATCTATTTTTCCAGCGCATCGCGCACAAAAGCAAGGGAACGATGGGAGCACCAGAACTCTGCTCACATCATGTCGCTTCGTACCGCAAGCTGCAAGTAGTAAGTCTGTGATAAGCAGAATACCGCTTACGCTTTCCACTCACGGGACGGAAGGACAATCCCGACCGCTTTTATATAGTAAGAAAGAAGAAGAAGATATCGCACAGTCTGGAGTAGAAAATCATCTTTTACCTGGAAAAACGAAACTACAAATCCCATCATGCATTGCAAAATGGACAGGGCGTGTGTGAAACTCCGCGCCTGCGTAGCACTCATGGGATGGAAGGACAATCTCGACCGCTTTTATATAGAAGGATGCTCAATAGGATGTATTTGCTTAGTAGATCTGGAAATTTTACTGTGTATTTTCTTTAACTGCTTGTGTTAGTTTTGAGTCCTATGCAGATAGTTTTTAAGAATGTCATGATGATGAAATTGCATATCATAAATTTAAGAATTGACATGGTTGCTTACTAATGATCACACCTTTGGAAATGTCCCAGCAATATTAGCTCCTCTGCTTTGTATTCTTTGTTCTGTACACATTAGTGCACGGGTGTCAAACTCCGGGCCTGGAGGGCCGCAGTGGCTGCAGGTTTTCATTCTCACCCTTTTCTTAATCTGTGACCAGTTTTCACTTCTAATTAACTTATTTTCCCTTCATTTTAATAGCTTTGTTGTTAAGGATTTAGTCCTCTGAATTTATTCTTTTTTTCATTAAATGGCAGCCAAACAGAAATGAGATTTGAAGTGAGCCAATAAATGACAAGCCGAGTCTGGCCTCAAACTCCATTTCATTTCAGCAGATGACCAGCTAAACTGGGATTTCAAACTCAACCAATTTCACTCCAAGCAATCTCTTAATTAGAAGTCGATTCTTGCTGTTAATTAAACTCGTTATTTAATTCCACAGCTTGTTGCTGCTCTCATTCTGCCACAGCAGACATTTCCAAAACTGATGATTTTCTGTTTTTTCTAAGAACGCCATCAAAATGTTTTGGTGACCTGAGAGAGAAACCTTACCAAGAGCTTCACCTTTCTTTATTTTCAGATACTGTGTGATGGGCACAGGTGAACTGGTCATGTGGAGGCTTGTTTTGTGTCCATTATTGTTTGGCTGCTAGTTAAGGAAAAAGAAACATCTAAGGGGCCAAGTTAATTAAAACTAAGGCAAAATAAATTAATTAGCAGCAATAAACTGGTCACTAATTAAGAAGATGGTTAGAATGAAAACCTGCAGCCACTGCGGCCCTCCAGGAGTTCGACACACGTGCTTTAGTGAGCTCACTATTTGAATTCACTTAAAGTACAAATGCTACAGAAAAAAATACATGAAGGAAATTACACTTGTAGGTATTAAACACTGTAACAAAACAGAAAAAAGTCACATTTCGCACTATAGGATGAAAATGGAAGATGGTCAGCAAATAAAACAGAGTTTAATGTGAAACAGAAATGTGTTACAAAATAAAAGCAGCAAGAAATAAAAATCAACAGCCTGGTATATTTTCAGCCAAAAAAGCTGGAAATTTGAAAGTAGAAAAAGACCTGAAAATTGGACTGGACAGGAGAAGAACTCAGAGATGGTGTGTGGAGGGAGACACAAAGTGACATTTGCTCCTTGAGAACTTGGCAGTTTTGACTGTTAATAGTAGTAGACCACAGTTTAACAATGAATTGACAGACAAGATCTCACTGGACTGACTCCATTTATGTGAATCAACTTGAAACTGCTTTCTTTGTTTTCCTGTCTGTCTTTATATGCACTCAGTATGTTATTAGTAATGAGTAAAGTCTGCATCTGAGCTTGTCCTACTGTTCTGAGCCCACACCATTAAAAATAAACAAAACTGAAATGAATCACAGAGGGTCATGGTGGACCCGGAACTACAGGGGGAGACAGCACCGACAGGGGGCACAGCAAGATTGTGCCAGGTGGCCTGGATTTGTAATGGGAGCCGGAAACTTGAAATGTTTAGGCTTGTGCATTTAGTGTCTTCATAGTACTGTATTTGGTCTTCTGGTGTCCCCTAGACTCTCTAGGCCAGGGGTAGGCAATGTCGGTCCTGAAGAGCCGCAGTGGCTGCAGGTTTTTGTTCCAGCCCCGTTTCTTAATGAGAAGTCAATTGCTGCTGATGAAGCACTTACTGCTCAAGTGACATTTTGATGGTTCATTTTGGTGGTCTCACTTGCTAAAGTTCCCCACCCTTGACTGCTTATTTCAATCTTAAACAGCTGCATTCACTGTTTTAATGGCTCCTTATTAGCAATAAGATGTAAATGACAAAGCAGTCAGCAGTTCACCATCTAGCTTGTTTCAATTTACATCTCTGCGTGTTCATCTTGCACTGTTTGATTTAATAAAACACTTAACAGAAAATGTGACAGACTGAAAATGATCTGTTTTAGGCTTCAGATCATTTTGATGAAAATCTACGATATAAGAACTTTACATTGCAGACTAACAAGTGTGATAGAAACACAGACCAGACATCGTGAAAAGGTTTGGGGCAGCCACCCGTATAATATCACTGACTGCAAAAGGCTTTATGAAAAGAACCGAGTTGTTCACAAGACTGAGTCCAAAACAGAACTGATTCACTGGTGGTAAGATGGTGGCTTTAAAGGCCCATATTGGAAGTGTCATCATCAAAGGGCCCGGAACCGGAAATGGCGTCTTCTGGACCGGAAGTGCCATCATCTAAGGGCCCTAGGCCAGGGGTGTCTAACTCCAGTCCTGGAGGGCCGCAGTGGCTGCAGGTGTTCATTCTAGCCATCTTCTTAATTAGTAACCAGCTTTTTTTTACTGCCAATTAACTACTTTTTTTAACTCTGCCATTGCCGGTCCCAAGCCTGGATGAAAAAGGAGGAGGGTTGGGCGTTGGGCTAGCAACCCCACCCCGTAAAACCCCAACGCTATAGAAACGCCAAAAAGAGAAACAGAGACTAACTTCCTGGAAGATGAAGGATCTCTGTCAACTCGGAGACGCATGACGCTAGATGGTGAAAGCCGAAAGTAAACCACCGAGCCGACTACCCTTCTTTCAACCAGGAGAACCCTTATCGGTGCATGGAACATCAAGACCATTTATGAGACAGGCAAGATGGCACAGGTAGCTGCCGAGATGAAAAAGAACAACCTGATCATGCTGGGCATCAGTGAAACCAGATGGACACAAGTCGGACAGAGGAAATTAATGACAGGAGAGCTGTTGCTGTACTCCGGGCATAAAGAGAGTAATGCACCCCATACGCAGGGAGTAGGCTTCATGTTGTCTAAACAAGCACAGAGGGCACTGATTGGATGGGAGGCGCACGGCACCAGAATCATCACAGCATCCTTCAGAACCAAACACAAGAAGATAAAACTCAACGTCATCCAGAGTTACGCTCCAACCAATGACTCTGATGAAGAAGATAAGGACCAGTTCTACAACAGACTGCAGAAAATCGTAGAGACATTTCGAGCCAGAGACATTGTCATCCTTATGGGAGACTTCAACACCAAGATTGGACCCGACAACACAGGATATGAACAAGTCATGGGCATCCACGGGCTGGGAGTAATGAACGATAATGGAGAGAGATTTACGGAACTGTGTGCGCTCAATAACCTGGTCATTGGAGGTAGCATATTTCCTCACAAGCGGATCCACAAAAATACCTGGGTATCACCGAACAACTTGACAGAGAACCAGATTGACCACATCTGCATTAGCAAGAAGTTTAGAAGATCCCTTCAGGATGTTAGAGTTAGAAGAGGAGCAGATGTGGCTTCTGACCACCACTTAGTAGTAGCCAGCATTCAGCTGAAGTTGAAGAAGAACTGGAAGGAAACAACATAGTGTAGAGTGAAGTATGATGTCAGCCGTCTAAAGATCTCCAGCGTCAGGGAACAGTTTGGACTACAGTTGAAGAACAAGTTTAAGGTGCTACAAGAACTGCACCAGGAAGAGGAAGGAAGTAGTGTACAGATCAGTTGGCAGGCAGTAAAAGAGACACTGAGAACAGCCTGTCAAGAAGTGGTTGGAATGAAAAAACATCATCACAAAGAGTGGATCACAGCTGTGACCTTGGGAAAGATAGAAGAGAGGAAACAGAAGAAAGTGGCAGTCAACAACAGCAGGACTAGGGCATCAAAAGCTAAGGCCCAAGAGGAATATGCAGAAGCCCATAGGGCAGTGAAGAAGAGCATTAGGAAGGACAAGAAAGACTACATAGACGGATTAGCAGCTGAAGCAGGACAGGCAGTGTACAACGACAACATGAAGCAGCTGCATGACACAACTAAGAAACTATCTGGAAAGTACAACAGGCCAGAGCGACCCGTTAAAGACAAAGATGGAAAGGCCATCACAGGACTAGAGCAGCAGATGAATAGATGGTCTGAACATTTTGAGGGGCTTTTGAACAGACCAGTACCACCAAACCCTCCAGACATCAACCCAGCCAACAAAGATCTCCCCATCAATTGTGGTAAGCCGACCAGAGAAGAGATCAGGAAGGCCATCACCCTGATGGAGAATGGGAAGGCAGCTGGACCTGACAACATACCAGCAGAAGCCCTGAAAGTAGACCTGGAAGCATCAGTGGAGATGCTGTACCCCCTTTTCGAGAAGATCTGGGAGGAGGAAGAGATACCGACTGACTGGAAGGAGGGTTACCTAGTCAAGCTTTCAAAAAAAGGGGACCTCAGTAACTGTAACAACTACAGAGGCATCACATTTCTGTCAGTGCCAGGCAAGGTCTTCAACCGGATCCTCCTTGAACGGATGAAGGACGTCGTCGATCCACAACTATGAGACGAGCAAGCATGCTTCCGGCAGAATCGATCATGCACGGACCAGATTGCAATGCTGCACATCATAGTCAAGCAGTCCTTGGAGTGGAACACACCGTTGTACATCAACTTTGTCGACTATGTGAAGGCATTTGATAGTGTGGATCAAGGGACCTTGTGGAAGCTCCTCCGGCACTATGGCATCCCAACCAAGGTGGTCAACCTGATCAAGAGCTCATACAAGGGAATAACCTGCAGAGTGATCCATGGAGGGCAGCTTACCAACAGCTTTCAAGTGAAGATGGGAGTCCGACAGGGATGCTGTTCCTCTTCCTCATCGCTATTGACTGGATCATGAAGACATCCACCAGTGAACGCAGGAATGGAATCCAGTGGACCTTGTGGAGCCAATTGGAAGACTTAGAGTTTGCCGATGATCTCCACTTCTCTCCCACAGTCAGCAGCAGATGCAAGAAAAGACCAGTGTGTTGGCAGCCACATCATCACAGGTTGGACTCAACATCCACACGGAGAAAACCAAGATTCTTAAGATCAATTCCAACAACAACCCAGTCACACTGAATGGAAGTTCCCTGGAGGAGATACAGTCCTTCACCTACCTGGGCAGCATCATCGACCAGCAGGGTGGAACAGATACAGACGTCAAGGCAAGGATCGGCAAAGCAAGAGCCACCTTCATCCAGCTCAAGAACATCTGGGATTCCAGAGAACTGACCTTGACCACCAAGATACGTCTGTTCAACGCCAATGTGAAATCAGTACTGTTGTACGGGGCCGAAACCTGGAGGACAACCAGAACCACCACCTGAAGAATCCAGACATTCATTAACACCTGTCTCAGAAAGATCCTCCATATTTGCTGGCAAGACACCATCAGTAACACCAACCTATGGGGAAGGACCTGCCAACCTTCAGTAGAAGCAGAAATCTGGAATAGAAGATGGGGATGGATAGGGCACACCCTACGTAAACCGCAAGCTAGTATCAGCAAACAGGCTCTCAGATGGAACCCCCAAGGAAAGCGAAAGAGAGGCCGTCCAAGAAACACCTGACGATGCGACCTCGAGGCAGACATCACAAGGATGGGCTACACCTGGAGTCAATTAGAAAGAATGGCCCAGGACAGAAATCTCTGGAGATCTACCTTTGGCGGCCCATACCCTGGAAGGGGTGGAGGGCATAAGTAAGTAAGTAAGTAATTAACTACTTTTGCCCTAATTTGAATTGACTTGACTCAGACCCCTGAACTGTTTCTTTTTTTCTTAATTGGCAGCCAAACAATAATGAGACATAAAACGGGCCAAAACATGACGCTAAACTGTGTCCATCACACAATATCTGTAAATAAATAAAGGTGAAGGAAGGTCTCAGTAAGGTTGATCTGCTCAGGTCACCAAAGCTTTTTGATGGCGTTCTTAGAAAAAAAACAGAAAATCAACAGTTTTGGAAGTGCCTGCTGTGGTAGAATAATAGCAGTGACGAGCAATGGAGTGAAATAACAGGTTTAATCAACAGCAAGAATTGGCTTCTCATTAAGTAACTGTTTGGAGTGAAATTAGTTAGAGTTTTAATCCCTGACTTAGCTGGTCATTGAATGGCTTGCTTCACATCTCGTTTCTATTTTGCTGCCATTTAATGAAGAAAACAATTAATTCAGAGGACTGAATCCTTAAAAATAGGGCTATTTAAATGAAGGAAAAAGAAGTCGGTTAGCAATGAAAATTGGTCACTGATTAGGAAAAGGGTTAGAATGAAAACCTGCAGCGATTGTGGGCCCTCCAGGTTTGGAGTTGGACACCCCTGCCCTAGTCCTACTCCTGACCACTGAGTGATTCTGGGAAGAGCTTGGACGTGACCACTGAGTGGTGTTTAAAGGCGCCAACTGCTGAAAGGCCTGAGTCGAGTTAAAGAGCTTGCAGTCAATAAGACAGAGGGCCGAAATTAACAGCAAATCTAAAGGGTAGGTAAGTGAGACAGCCCTCCACCCCAGCTAAACCACCCCAATACTCCCAAATTCAGGGGCAAAACATGTACTAGGTGGCTCCATTCAGTATTCAGCGTGATTTATTTTTATTTAAACATTCACTATTTGTTAAATACTCTAAATTTGATTAATAATACAGTCCACTTTTTTGATACCTTGTGCTCTTTTACATATACTGATATGGAGCAAATGGCCAAGATGTGCTCCTTTGATAAACACTTCTGGCTTCCAGCACTTTGCATTTTACGTTTCTCAGAAATCGCTAAGACAGTCACCATTTCACCCATCGAACAGCTTAGCACTCGTCTTGAGAGGCATTTGATACCCGGGGTAACTGTACAGAATGTGAGGCAGCTGGCCGCATAGGGCAGGCATATCCCACAGTAGCTTTTGGAATAAATTATATGTAACCAAACATTGACCTCTTCTTCTTCCTCTTCATCTCTTCCCACTTCTATGTGGGGTCCATTTGCATGATTAGCCTTCTCCAAACAGCTCGGCCCTGCACCTCCTCATTCCTTCAGATCTTCTTTTACTTTATCCATCCACCTCATCTTTGGTCTCCATCGGTTTCTCTTCCATTCCCATCACTCTTTTGCCCACATATTCACTGTCTCTCCTCATCACGTGTCCATACCACTTAATCCTACTTCCCTGAACTTTCTTAGATATCTCTCCTATTTTTGCTGCACTTCTGATTGTCTCATTTCTTATTCTGTACTTCTTTGTAATTTTACACATCATTCTCAACCTTCTAATTTCTGCCACATCCAACTTTTTCTCCTGCACTCCCCCATAATGCAATTCCTAGTCTCTACAGTGGGGGGGCCCAGTGCAGAAAGCGTTGGCAGGACGCAGCCCTGAACAGGGCATTGATCAGGGCACTGACCTGTGGCTGCACATTTTTTAATTTTGTAATTGTCAGGGTGTCTCTAAATTACTGGTGGATTGGCAAGTCCATGAATGTGCCTTGTGAAGGGTTGGCATTTCACCCACAGTTGGTTTCTGCCTCCAACTGGTCCACACTGCCCTGTATTGGACTAAACTGATTAAATATAAAGGACGGATAGACTTTTTGGCAGGGAGACCGCCTTCTGGTTCTTTAGTGGCTTTTCCCCCCACTGACTGAAATGTTCTCTGCCAATGTGGTTGGACATTTTTGTTTCAGACCAGCTTGTCAGTGGTAGCCTACTCAAATAACAAAACATTTCTGTTTAGTGTTCACATTTGCTTTACTGTATATATCTGGATAAATACACGTGATGTACACTATGCCGTACCTACAAGGTTGGTGACTACACGTAAACATGAATGAATGTACAGGAGCTATGACTGAACTTGGGAACGGAAGAGAACAGTCCCTGGCATTCGGTGCTCCCTCCAAATTGTGTTATGTTCTCAAAATTAACTAAGGGGTGACAAATCTTTAAGAATAAAAGACATGAGCAGAGGCAGAGGTGACCTTCAAAGTACAAGTAAGGCTAATTCCAAACCCATTTCTCATCTGTTACATTGAAGAAAAAGGAAAGGAGTTAGAAATAAGAAACAACAAAAAAAAATGTGACCATGAAGCTCAGCAGATAAGATTATTGATTGCTTGACATTAAAGGCAGGATTGCAAGTACTCGTCTACTGCCGCACTCCTTCCTGAATTCTTTTCATGATTTTTGAGACCCAACAGTAAAGAAAAATAAGCATGCTTTCATTATGATAAACTACAAGGCACGTGAGGAAAGAAATCCTCCTCTACTTGCCTTCCAAATTTATATGTGACGAGTAAGCGTGAGATCGATGGCTCTGGATGAGATAAGCCTGCTGTCTGCAGGAGAAATCAGGCCTGCTATTTTGTTCCCTTTTAGTGAGTCAGAAGTCTGTGCCATTTAGCTCCAGGGTTGAGTGTAATTAAATGATCTGCATCAAAGCAAGTCACACCGGAGTGATGTAAAAAAGCACACATTGCAATGGATGCACTTCTTGGTACTGTTTAGTTAAATAATATCCTGGAGCCTCCATCCATCCATTATCCAACCTGCTATATCCTAACACAGGGTCACGGGGGTCTGCTGGAGCCAATCCCAGCCAACACAGGGCGCAAGGCAGGAAACAAACCCTGGGCAGGGCGCCAGCCCACCGCAGGGCACACACACACACACACACACCCACACTAGGGACAATTTAGAATTGCCAATGCACCAGACCTGCAAGTCTCTGGACTGTGGGAGGAAACGCACACAGACACGGGGAGAACATGCAAACTCCACGCAAGGAGGACCCAGGAAGCGAACCCGGGTCTCCTAACTGTGAGGCAGCAACACTACACACTGCGTCACCGTGCCGTCCATGAGCCTCTATCAGCTCAATGCGAGGATTTCAACGTCCGGAGACTTCCACAATGTTCTGCCTTGTCAGAACAGACTTTGCGTATGGTGCAACTGTACAGTATGTTAATTATTTGTTTTGCAGATACAATGCATGAAGATTTCATAATCAAAGTACATAACCAGGGTGAGCCGGGTGCCAGCCTGACCAGATTGTGGCCTGTGTGTAGTTTGCATGGTCGCCTTGTGCTCACGACGCTCCTCTCCACATATCTAATAGGTTGGCTGCTGGCCCCCTTATAAGTGACTCGAGTGTAGCCAGTAATGGAGGACGACCAGAGGCTGATCGCAGACACGCTAGCTGTTCTGGGAAGACAACACAAGTACTTGGAAACCTGCGATGCCATAAGAGGTTTTATGGAGGGTGTTGCCAAGAAATGAACAGTCGATATGTTTTCTAGAAATATACTTACATGCCATGTACATTATAAAGCACATTGCACACATACAAGTCATAATATTCATCCGTGAGAGAATGCAGCAAAACTCGAGAAGATGATGCAAGGAGAAACAGAAAACTACAAAACCCTTTGCTTTCATTTTATTTTGCTAAAGGACATAGCTTTTCTTCCTGTGAATCAAGTAAAGAAGTCATTCATGAAAATAAATGTACAACAGCTGCCTTCTGGGTATGTATATAGCAGCTTCGATATTTAACACCAGCACTGAGTGTTAGCAGTTTTAAAAATGACATGAAAAAAACCAAAGCAGCTTTTAAAAAAGCACAATGGATAGTGCCGAAGCCTCATGGCCTGCGAGTCCCGCATCAAATCTTCATTTTTATTGATTTATTTGTCTTTCACTCGTTTCTGGGAGAATACACACAAATAAGGATTCCAATATCCACGTTTAGATATAGCAAATACGTCTTGAACTTGAAGCTGAAATACTTAGGCTGCCTGAAACATTAATCGTGTTATTCAGGCAAATGTTTTCCAAAATGCTTATATTGTATGTCACCAGGGGTGGCACGGTGGCGCAGTGGTAGCGCTGCTACCTCGCAGTAAGGAGACTTGGGTTCGCTTCCCGGCTCCCCTCCGTGTCTGCGTGGGTTTCCTCCCACAGTCCAAAGACATGCAGGTTAGGTGCGTTGGCCCTGGTGTGTGCTTGGTGTGTATGTGCCCTGCAGTGGGCTGGCGCCCTGCCCAGGGATTTGTTCCTGCCTTGCTCCCTATGTTGGCTGGGATTGGCTCCAGCAGACCCCCGTGTCCCTGTGTTAGGATATAGCGGGTTGGATAATGACTGACTGTATGTCACATACTGCAGAATCTCTACTACATTCTGACACACACACACTTGGTGGGACAGCTGAGAAATGTCCCCCGTATACTCATGGACACTGAAACATGTCACAACATACAGTACATACTCACACTACACTGGGACACTGGGACACTGTGAACTAACACAACGTGTACGCTGGATAGTGAAAAGAAAACCTTTAAGGTAAAAATATTCATTGTACTAAACAAACATGTCAAGCACCTCCGAATAATCCTTACACATGAGTTGCATACTGTACTGAGAAACACGCCATATATAAAGGACTAGGCTGACCCGCCTTTTAAGGCGACCGACTTTGAAGTTGACCACTTCTTAAGGCAATTTAATATGTAGATCAATTTGATATTTTATACAAACTCATTAATTTGGTTATATTGCATTTGAGCGGTATTACTTTAATACGCGTAGTTTCTGTTATTTTTGTGATGAAATTTAAACTTTTTTCCTATATTGAGGTCGCCCTTTTGAACCCCCCTGATATTTACTACGCGGTGAGGCATTTGTACTCCATCAACATTAATTATTTCCAGAGTCATAATTTTGTCTATTTTTCCAGCGCATCGCGCACAAAAGCAAGGGAACGATGGGAGCACCAGAACTCTGCTCACATCATGTCGCCTGCATCGCAAGCTGCAAGTAGTAAGTCTGTGATAAGCTTTCCACTCACGGGACGGAAGGACAATCCCGACCGCTTTTATATAGTAAGAAAGAAGAAGATATCGCACTGGAGTAGAAAATCATCTTTTACCTGGAAAAACGAAACTACAAATCCCATTGTGCATTGCAAAATGGACGGGGCGTGTGTGAAACTCCGCGCCTGCGTAGCACTCACGGGACGGAAGGACAATCCCGACCGCTTTTATATAGTAAGATATTCAGAGAGTATTCAGAAGCCCTTCACTTTCTGCACGCTTTATTGTGCTGTAGATTTAATTTTAAATGGATCATTTTTTATTTTTGACCATTTATCTACATTAATTAACCCATAATGACATGAAAATATGTTTTTCACAAAGCTTTACAAAATGATTACAAATCAAAAACTGAAACCTCTCATTCATGTATGTATTCAGACCCTTTGTTCTGACACTCGAAATTGTGGTCAGGTGTATCCTGTTTGCTTTAGTACTCCTTGAGATGTTTCTAGAACTTGATTGGAGTCCACCTGTGGCCAACTGAATCGATTGGACATCATTAATAAAGGCACACGACTGTGTATATGATGTCCACAATTGACACTGCATGTCAGGGCAAAAAACAAACCATCAAGTCCAAGGGAATCTCTGTAGACTTCTGTGATCAAATTATGGTGAGGCTAGAATCAGGGCAGGGCATAAACCCTTTTCTAAAGCTTTAAGTGTTACCCAGGAGCACAGTGGCCTCCACAATTGTGAAATAAAAGAACTTTGGGACCCCCAGGACTCCTCCTAGAGTTGGCCATCTGGCCAAACTGATTATCTGCAAAAAAGGGCCTTAGTCAGGGACGTGACTGTGAACTTGATGGTCACTCTAACAGAGCTTCAGAAGCCCTCTGCTTAGGTTGGAGAACCTGCCTGACTATCTCAGGAGCACTCCATCAGATATTTATGGTAGAGTAGCAAGACGGAAGGCATTCTCGAGTAAATGGCACATAAAATACTTGGAGGAGGAGAAGGAAAAAAGTTCTCTTCTCTGATGAGACAAAAACTGAACTCTTTGGACAAAACTCCAAGCACTATGTCTGGCGAAGAGCAGGCACTGCTTTTCAGTTGCCTAATACCATCCCTACAATGAAACATGGTGATGGCAGCATCATGCTATAAGGGAGATTCTCAGAGGCAGGGACAGGGAGACTGGTCAGAACTGGGAGAACAATGAATGCAACAAAATACAGAGGGTCCTTGAAGAAAACCTGCTAAGGTGTGTATACAGCCTAAGACTGTGGAGACATTTCATCTTTTAGCCCGACAATAACCTGAAGCATACAGCCACGGTAATGCTGGGATGGCTTTGGAACAAGTCTCAGACTGTCCTTGAGTAGTCCGGCCAAAAGCCAGACTTAAACCCCACAGAACATCTGTGGAGAGACCTGAAGATGGCAGGTTACAGACACTTACAATTCAATCTAACAGAGCTTGAGAGGATCTGCCATGAAGAATGGGATAAAGTGCCCAAATCCAGGTGTGCAAAGCTTGTAGAGATTTACCTCAAGAAGACGATAAACTGTAATTGCTGCCAAAGGGTCTTTCACAAAATATTGGATCGAGAGCCTGAATATTTTTTGCGAATGAGAGATTTGTTTTTGATTTTTAATAAAGTGATGAAACTTTCTGAAAATATATTTTCACTTCCATTAGTGAGTGTTGATTGATAGGCAAAAACGGCCAATTTATCAATTTAAAATTAAGACTACAACACAATAAAGTGCAAAAATGAAGGGGTCAGAATACTTTCAGAATCCACTGTACATTGCGCACAGAAATCTGTGAATATCCGACGCAAATGTGTCTTTGGAGAGTTTGAAAGCATGGAATTCGTTTGATTTTTTTTTTTAAATCCATATTTACATAGAAAAACGTGTTTTTTTTTTTAAATTGCTGAATGCAACATTGTCATTTTTTATTTAAAGTGGTGTATCAGAAGATGTAATTCCGTTAATTAATAACAGAATTAATAAAACTATGAGCACTACATTCATAAATCCTCCGTATAAATGTAATATACGGACCATAAACAAAAACAAGTGGAAGAGCACTAACAGTGGTGCGTTCCGATAATGATCTGCTGTCCTCCGTTACAGTAAGGAGCAGTAACAGCCCCCCTAATGGCTTCACGCTCGCCTGAGCAGACCGTGCGTACTGGAGCTCCATGCTTGCGCGTGTCCACATCTTCAAGTTTGTAAACACAAGTGAGGTCCTCCCACGTGTGACTCGCACACAGAAGGTGTGCCCAGCCACGGCGAGGTGGCTTCATTGAGTTGGCAAGTGTCGGATGGGACGCGCCTCCCCCGCCCAATGCGCGTAGCCCTTCTGCCATTGGACGCCCCTCCAACGTGCCTTCAAGCCGGAGCTGTTGTATCAATGTCCATTCATTGACCGGGGGTGTCAGGGGAGGCAAACAATACCCGAGTAAAAAAATCTCGCTTGCCTCCCGCTAGGAGGATCACAGAAGAGAATAGAGAAAGACAGGGGGATTTCTGAAAGTAGACGGGAGAAGCCTTCAAAGGAGCGAGACCTCTCTCGCCGGCGTTCGTGGCGTTATAGGAAAATTATTAAAAAAAGAAAAAAATAAATAACAAACAAACCTGCAATTATGTTGTAGTGACAATATTTAGAGTAAATATTTTAAGTTTAGAACCATTTAAATGCCAGATTTGTAGATCCACTGGCCATCGTCTAACTCCATTTGAAAGGAATATTCTATGATTTTGTGGAACGTCAGAGGGATTTAATTCAGAAAAGGAGAGCCTGCCTGTCGTTGGGGAAGCGCATTGGGCTCAGTCATGTTTTGGATATGGTTATCGATGCTGATAGCGGCTGCGACGGCAGGTAACATCCTTTTTCAATCTCATTATCTCTGCCCGATTGTTCGCGATCAGTGTGTCCAAGTAAAACTTCCAGGATGGGGCGGATGCATTGTTAACATTTGCGACCATCACTTTAAACATCTCTTCGTTGGGCTTTCTGGGAGTGATGCGAAAATGCCGGGTGGTTTGTTTATAAATTTGAAGGTTCTGAACTTTAACCCCTTTTGGTAAAAGACGGATTGCGGATTTTACTGCTGGCCTAAAGCTCTAAATCGTTTCTTCATCCCCTTTCAACACGGGCACCCGGGGAGAGGTTTCATGGGGCCCCAGCGGAGATGTCAGCTGAAGCGCTCGTTTAACAAAGTGCACGGGCGAGTCTTGTTGCAGGCAAGCGCTGTTATTTAACTTGTCATATTGGGCAATTTGTATAGCAGGACAGCATCTGCCACCGAGTTTCTACTAATCGTATATTATTTATACATGGCGATCTTAATTACTTGCTAGTTCCGGTCCACCTAAGTAACGATTTCGGCACCGGCCTTGCACTTGGCACTACTCTCTGTAACTGATGCAGAAGATCGAGGCTCAGGTACTTAGTGTTTACCAACAAGCATTTGTGTGAAAGCTTAAAGCTGCTTAGACCGAAGTGGTATTATGGGGTTGTTGTGTATGCGTGAGAAATTGACAACCAGATGCAAAACCGATTACTAATCTAATGGTACATTGAAGCTGAAGTTCATAACGCTGGACTAGATGTACAACACTTGAGAAATCGTAAACGCTTTCTATAATGTCATTCATTTGATATTTAAGTATACCTGAATAGTTCTTTGCTATGGACCGGGGGACTTTTGGCTACTATCTATTGTTTTGTGTTTAACAAAGCATACTACAATATCCACTACTTTGTTTTAATGATGCTAAAGTTAACACAATCGCTAAGTTCTAGTGCAGCATTTAGCCAGTAAACGTTAAGACAACAACCTTGACTTTCCACTTGTTAATTAGGCTACTGCTCATTCACACGGGAGGAGAAAATAAGACCACCGTCACAATTTCAGCCCTGTCTTTTGGATCGATTCTCAAGCATCCAAGTTATTTGGAAAAATCTTCTTGGTCAGGTTATGAAAACTTAAATCCAATAGATAAAATGAAACGTCAAAAGCGCTGCACGATTCCAAACAGTGGTCACAACTCATTGACCGAGTAGCATTACGGAAAGAAAAAGGCATTGATTTCTATATGATAAATATCATTTATACACCCAGTAACCAAACGAAATTTTACAGTATAAACGTTACAACACAAAGTACCAATGAAACTCAAAAACCGGAAACATACTGAACAGCTAACCAAAATGCATAACTTTTTTTCTTTGTAGGTTAATAAGTCAAGGAAATCAGAGATTTGGCGAGTCAAATTAAAACTCCATGAGGTTTATGTGGTGCTCGTCTTTCCACCCTATAGAGAGCACTTAATGAGTAATCGTAAAGTGGTTCCGACGATTTTGTTGTAGTTTATTTTTTATTGTTATTGAGAGGTTTTCCATAACTATATTCTAAGCTAACTTTTAATAGATCGAGGTTTTAGTTTTTAATCGACTTTTTAAATTTAAGTTGGAGCTAAAAGTATATGAAGTATTCAGATGTGCGAAACTGCGCCCCGCACCTCACGTCAGATGCCTGCAGGATTTGTGCGGATAAGGCGTTGTCTTAAAATGGATGGAAAGATATACGAAAACTCGTTTATACGTATACGAAGATTTCACTTTGATGCACCTCCGGTTCCTTTAACAGTTTAAATACAATTCCGTTTTCCAAGCTGAGAGTTGCACGTGGAGGATCAAACGACCCCTATTTTCCGAAGATTACAAGCGCCTTATTCGGTACTTGGATTTGTTAGCCTTTGATGAGATTTGTTTTTCGAGGAATTTTATTGCGTCTTTGTAGTCGATAATGAAGCACAAGTCGAACGCTGGCATGGCGAGTTCCGAGTGCCCAACGGAGTCGAACTGGGTGCTTTTGAAAAGTTTTACATGTCCAGTGGCTTACCACAAATCGCTTTTTTAATAATCGCAAAGAGTTAGACATTGCCCAAAAAATCAAATATCAGTGGAGTTAATAACCCCCATAGACGACATTTTTGATATTGAGCAATATTCGTGTTTTTTTTTTTAATAAACCACTTTAAAAACTGAAGAAGATCGATGTATTTGAGGATCTCTGTATTTTAAAGCATTCCTTATCAGTGTTATAGTGCCTTAACTTTTATAGTCTTTGACATCACGTTAATTAATAGCGCGAGCAGATCACGCACACTACACGCCGCGATTCATTTTCTAAATGGGAGATTAGCATGTGCTGCGGAAATTGGGTTACGCGCCTAATCTGTGGTAACAGGCGTGTCTAATTAGCTCTGATTAACTAATTAAGTGGGGCGGGGATTGGATTTCATAACTTGTACACTGCATCACGGAGTTTCGACATAAACCCCGTAATTATAGCAGCCCATCAATACCATTGCCAATATTATGGACCTGTCCTCCCCAACCTGCTGCAGCTTTTGGCAAAACGAATTGAAAAATACATTTCTGCAGACATATTAAGCTTTGCCTGCACTTTTAGAATTAGACAGTTGTTATCTGCTTTACGCATCTGCAGCTGAATATAGTGTATCGTTGAATATTTGCTTTGCTGTTTGAGCATCGGAGTGAATGTTTCTTCCATTGTGGCCGAATTGGTCTCATGGCTTGAGTGGTGGGATGGTGCTGAAAATCAGAGGTTATGTGCAGATTCATGAGAGTTAATGGAGAACAAAAGATGAGGCAACCAGTGTACATTTAAACAATGACTTCCTATTAGCCACTGGAGGACTGAATAAATTAGGATTTAATGTGTAATTGGACCCCGACCCAGTAAATTAATACCTCTGTTTCATGTGAATGGAAGTATTTGAGACAAGTTTCTGTATAGAGGAACCATTTCCATCAGACATACATTTTTGAAGAATGAAGTATTTTAGCATTATAGTTTTTTCACTTTTGCTTGGTGATACAGTATTTAAACATTTTAAAAATATTTATTCAAATATTTTTACAAGCTGTTGGAAGTAGGGTACTGAGGGTGCCATTGCCATAACACCCCTCAGTTTGGCAAACTGCTGCACTAATGCTGTGGCAATTCGGAAGTTATTTTTAAAGTTGTGTATTTTACTATTTTCTTGGTTATCATGGTGCCAGTGTGTTCTGCATAAGTGACAACACTATTGTTCTATCTATCTATCTATCTATCTATCTATCTATCTATCTATCTATCTATCTATCTTATACTGTATAGTGCATATCTATCTATCTATCTATCTATCTATCTATCTATCTATCTATCTATCTATCTATCTATCTATCTATCTTATACTGTATAGTGCATTTCTATCTATCTATCTATCTATCTATCTATCTATCTATCTATCTATCTATCTATCTATCTATCTGTCTTATATAGTGAATTTCTGTTTATCTATCTATCTATCTATCTATCTATCTATCTATCTATCTATCTATCTATCTATCTATCTATCTATCTATCTTATACTGTATAGTGCATTTCTATCTATCTATCTATCTATCTATCTATCTATCTATCTATCTATCTATCTATCTATCTATCTCATGGTTAACTATTTCTTTTTATCGCACATCTCATTTTTTGGCACATGAAAGGATTTTTTTTTTCCAGAGCCAATTGCTGTCTACCTATATAATTTTACATCACAACAATACATGATTTTATTTTTGCAGATGATAAATATAGCTTCACAAATAATGAATGAAACCGCACAATAATTCATATATTTGATCTTTGAACCTATTTATTCGATTGCAGGTTTGTGGGGTGCCAGCTGTCATTCTGCAGCACTCCAAACAAAGCAAGGCCAACCATGGACAGGATGCCATTTGGTGACAGGGTGCCCTCGCTCATATCATCCATACATTCTCACTCCTTTATTCCACTAAAGAATGACAGGGAGCTGGAGCCAATCCCAGCCATAAGCAATCTTGATGAGACAACAGCACAGACAGTCACAGTCGCTCATGCTGCACCACTTTTATGTTCCCAGATAGCCTGGCATACATTTAAATTTAAAAATAAGTAGAAGACTTTGCTGACGAGTCTTCATTTGGATTGTGTATATGTGTGTATTGCCCTGGAATGAATGAATGAGTGTTTGTGTGTGTGTTGATTCCTGTCTTGCCGAGATCGGCCCTGGATCTTTTTGATAAGTAAATGGATGGACAGATGGAAGAGACACTCATGCCTCATAGTGTACAAGAATTGTTTCCTGGCCATTGATGGCCAATCCATTTTTACTTTCTGTGTCACCTCCTTGAGCTGCTGGGCTTCATTTTTGCTCGATGGATTGCACAGAGTCTGCTCAGCCGCATTCAAAGCTCCTTCTTGCAGATATACAAAGCTACAGTGGATGGCTGACTGGTTTCTTCTTTATGTATTTTACGCCACTTCAGGTGTTCAATTGACTTCTCTGGTTTCTTTGAAAAGTGTCTCTTTTTTTATAAGGGCTTAAACTAAATGTCACTTTTTTGTTTTTCTCCAAAGTTGTCCCTCTTCTTAACAAATGTGGTTGAAAGTGGCCTCTTTCTACCTTCCATGTCCAAAGCAGCTTTTGATAACTTCATAAGACTTGAAATCTAATTCAGCCTGAGCTGAATACAAGAACATATAAAGATAACAGCATCAGCACTATATTGGTAATTTTTACGAGAAATAAAATGAGGGTGACGTGCCAGTCTGACCCCCCATTTATAATAAGAAGCATTTCATAGTTTGAAGAAAAATGACAGAACTCCCATAAGGCCACCGTTCAAAAAATATAAACGTAATATAAACGCATCAATAGATGATGCAACTGTTTCATGATAATCAGTTATATGTTGGGGGACACACATTAGTCTTTGGTTCTGTTAGCCAATTGGAATTTGTTTATGGCTAACATTATTGGGATGTCCCATCCTGGGATTTGTGCCCAATGCTCCTGGGGAAGGCCCTGGTTTCTTGCAGGGTTGAGGAAGTAGATGGGGGTACTGATGCAGTGTGCAGTTACACTTAAACGCTTTTCTGAAAGGCCCTGTTCAAGTGCGGGGAGGGTGCAGACATTCGCAGACCTGTGTGTTTATTCCGTTTCTCTTGATGGCTGCTCACTCGGCGTGTTGGGGGAAGGGGGTCCTTATTGAAGTGCAATATTCGGCCGTGTCCAGGGATGAAATCATCAGCTGGCGTCATTGAACTGGCTGAAATGTTGCACAACAGAGCTCATTGCCCCCTACTGCTCTGCCTTAAAAAACCTGGAGATTAAACCTCTTTTGGTTGTATCTCAACCTGCATGGCAGAGATGCCGTGGGCTTTGGGAAGAGCGTCGGACACAATGCCACTAGCCCCTGGCTGTCACAGTTCAGCCATCATTACCATATGACTGGCCTCCGGTGAGCCACCCTGATTGAGATCTTATTAAGGGGTGTTAATCCCATTGCTTCAGCTTGGGACCATTCTGATACCCCCATGCTTAATCCTCCGCCGAGGCGCTCTGGGCCCGGACAGAATCTTATTAGCTTGTGATCTGTAACAGAATCCGCTGTGCTTCAGATTTACGAGGACATCTCTATCATTAGCTACAGTCTTTATTCTTTTTCATTTTTTCTCGCCTGCATATTTTGCTTTTCTTCTCGCAAATCTTCATGACATACTGTAGACCCAATGATATGTTAAATGCAAAATAAGTCAAAGAATTGTTACAGGAGCAAGCGCAGCAAGCTGACCCCATGAAAATCTTGTAGTAAATGTGCTCCAGCAGTTTACTAATCTTGTTACATGCTCAATAAAACAGAACTACGCTCCTGCAGTGGGTCACTCCAAGAATGAGATTTGGACATCACTTAATGCTATCATTTCCAGTAAAAATGCTGAGCTGCCCGTTATCAGAATGCGACTCCCACCCATGCCGTAATAAGCTCTCATCATACATGTGCCAGTCAGTTTAAGTTGGTTCTGGGCACTGCAGGCTGACCATCAGGTACCAAGGAGGTGCTAAGAGATCCCTTGAACCTGAACTGCTTATGACAGTGAGAGAGCAGCCAGCGTAATCAGAAGAGTTGTCACAGTGTCCACCACTGCTAACAGGTTAGTGACTGGCACACAAGCTCTGGGACAAGTTCCAAAAAAGTGGTACCTGTGGGTATCCTGAAAACCATCTTGTCTGCAGTCTCTAGTGTGTAGGACACGCTGGACATTGAGAGTCACGTCGAGTTAGGGGACTGGCCTTGTCGTGCCCTTACCTGCCCTCACAGAGTTCTGCTAATGTGATCATGGATGGATGTCCTGGAAAGGAATCCGAGAAGTCAGATAAGAAAACCATTGGTTCAGATTGAGAAAAAGGTGCCAGAGTTCTCAGAAATAGAAAGGGGTCTCTTGGAGGCGAGGGTCCGGATTCAGATTTCATTATGAAAATATAGAATGAGGAATTACCTTTGTTTTAAATGACTCAAAAGCTCATCTGGCGCATTGAGCAAAATAGTTCAGAAACAAATGCTCATTTTCATGTTCACTACTAGCTTTTCTGAACTTTAGGTTAGTTTATATTGTGAAGTTTCATATGGAGAAGAGTTCCTTACTTAGTAAACATCTGGAGTAAAGAATCATTGACTGCAGTTCAGGCAGAGAATACACACAAAAACGCCTTCGGAGTTGTTGTAACTTTCAAATGAGATGTGGTTTGGCATTTCAGTAATGGCGAGATAGTGAGCTGGTCAGAAGAACATCATCAGCAGAGCTTACTGCCAAAGCCAATGTCCAGTTGTTGATTTGAGATAAAGCGAGGCACTGTCCTTCTATCTGAAGTACTCAAGACAAGGCAGTTTGAAGAGTATCTAGGCAGGGTGGCATGAAAATGATAAGGAAGAGTTAAGGATTCACGAAGGGTCATGAGGAGGACTGAGGACCTGACAGGCACCATTGTCTATTCCTAGTTTGGAGAATTTTCCTTTAAGATCCCAGTTGCTGGCCCAGGTACCCTGCATGGTCCACACTTGGCTGCAGTAATTTATCTTTCTGAGAAATAGTTTGAGATGGCTTCTGGAAACACTTTGTGTCTGTCATGAACTCGGCCAAATGGGACTTTCTGGTAATGCTCCACACACATACAAACCCAAGGACATGAAGCAGAGATATCACTACTCTCTATTTGTTATGAGCTAATAACAGTTACAGTGACAATGAGTTTTAAACAAAGCGGCCCCACTCCAAGTGTTCAGTAGCAGGCCTGCTCTGCAGCCTGCCTCTTTCTTTCATTTGCAAGTTTAACTCCCATTAGCGAAACAAAGCAGGGAGCTGCGGGTTGGCGGTTTCCAGCAGCCCGCATGGTGTGGAGCTTCCCTCCATGTCCCCTCTGCTCTCTCCATGGGATCCTCATTCAGCTATTGTCTGGGAGAAGTCCCCAACCACTTTAATGGGAGATAATAGGTCCAAGAGTGAAAAGCAGAGGAATTCTCCCAGCAGGCACACATTTGTCACCCCTCACAAAGACTGTAATACATTTTAGTAAGAGAGGAAAAGTTTCTTTCATATTTTCATGCATAAAGAAAATGAAACAATTTTTCCTTTTGAAATGAGTTAGGTGACATGCTACAGAGATGCCCTGCGCCCCACACTAGTGTATGCTTTAGGGAGTTTAAAACGCTATAATGCGCTGTCTGCGCCCAGTTTACTGTAGATTTACAACTCAGCATTGTAGAAGAAGCACACAGCAAAGATAAAAGGAATGCTGGGCTTTGTGAGCTTAATTACAGAGTAATAACCAAGTTGTTCACAAAGCAAGAGCAATGTGAAAAGTAGTTTGAAAACATTTACCTTAATACTGTCTTTGAACATTCCTAAAACAGACATAATCGTTAAACCTTCATTAAATGCCACACAGTGCAAAAAAAAAACTTTTACTTCATGCTGTTTCATGTGGTGGAACGGTGGTGTGGTGGTTTGCTCCGGTAAAGCCTCGCTGGCACAATGCCTGGGTGGAGTGTGCCTGTTCCTCTCTGTTTGGTTGAGTTTCCTGTAGCTCCCCAAGTTTTCCTCTCACATCCCAGCGGTTGATCAGCAACTCTAAATGAGTGAGGTTAAAGTGTGTGGCCTGAAATGGACAGACACCCCAAGTTAGTTCCTGCTAAGCTGCAGATGCCTTCAACCAAGAACTGGACCATAAGCTGAAGAAAGTGGGTCCAATGGTCGATGGATGTTCAGTCAGGCTTTTGCTCCATCAGTATGTATTAACTGATCCTGTGGTGAGCTGGTGCCCTGCCTAGAGACTGTTCCTGCCTTGAGCCCTATGCTTACTGAGATAGGCTCCGGCTTCTCCTTGTCATTGCCCTGGATAAGCGGGTTAGGAAATGAATTGATGGAAATAAATAATATTTTAGGGTTGCTAACAGTTTTGTAATTTTCTAAATATGACATTTGGACCATGCCAAAATATGCATACATTATATAAAACAAAAATTCAAGTGCTTATTATCTGATTTGTATTGTCAAATGGACGGCGCTGTAGTGAGTGCTGCTGTCCCACTGGTATAAGTGAATCACAGCTTGTGCATTTACCCATTGTGTCAGTAAGGGATGTTCTCCACTTTTTCTGCCATATCTCAGAGCCATACAGGTTAGGTTTTGTTGTCTGTTTAAATTAGCCCAATATGTACAAATGATATCCCATCCAGAGCTGGTTTCTTCTTCTTTGTGTCTGGTGCTGCTGGGATGGGTTTCATGCCCGTGTGGCCCTGAAAAGGATTAAGTGGGTTCAGAAAGTGGATGGGTGGTTCATATTGTAAACTCTGTTGGCAGCATCGCCACAGCTAAGCTCCTACTATCCAGAGCTAAAGACACCTTGCACTGCAAGTGTGCAGATGGGAGCTCCCTTTTGATCAGATCCATTAAATTAAGAGTGACTGATTAGTAAATGTGTGGCATGTGAGTTTATTTGATTGCAAGAATGGCCACATCTTGCAGAATTTAGTTATTTGCCTGAAACTCTCATATATGAAATAAGTACCTCCAGATTAGTGAATTTGTTTAAAATGGATGCATGTTATGAAGCTTTTTTTTGAAAAGCAGTCTGTTCCAAAGAGTCACCTCATTATGTTCATGGCTGAGATATGCTGCTAATTAGCATTTGGTTTTATTGCATATTATTGTCTTTTGATAGCTCACAGGAGAAAGTAAACGAAGTTCAGATAAAGGGATTTCCCTGTGTTTACCCTTTTCCTATAGCCAAGCTTTGCTCATAGCTTAGCCATGAATTTACAATAGAACCTCACCAGACAATAGAGGAGTGACCAGATTTAATGAGCAGGGCTCAAGCTGTCCAGCCTCACCAGTTTTAGACAACTCTCCCATGACCCCCAGAGTGGCTGAGGTTACCAGGACAGGGGGTGAAGATCATCTTGCTGATGGAGCTGGGCGGACTGCCGCAGGTGAAGTTGAGGTAGACAGCTGGAGCGTAGGACCATTTTATTTTTATGTCTAGGCAAGTGGGTTCAAGTGCAAATTCAATTTGTTAAGGGTGGGGCTGGGGCCAGCCGGGTGAGGGTGAAAATGCAAGCTGAGGTCCTTCTTATGGTTCACAGATAATTGAAAGGCCCGCAGGGTTGACTAGCCAAAGAAAAGTCTATTGGGGTGCAATTGACAAAAGTGAGTGGAAAGGTCAAAGTTGAGTGATGGTGTGGCATGGGAAACTTTCCTCAGAAAAGAGAGGGTGGGGGATCCTGAATTGGGCAGATGGCTCTAATTCTAGCTGTACTGAAGACTCTTGGATTTGGAGGGGGTTGTAGCCTGTTCCACTGCTGTCCTTTCAGTCGAATGGGCTATTGTCATGTACCTAAGTTACAACTGAATAAAGTCACTCTTGACGCAACCCCCTCCCACCCCCATCGCCTTCCCCCACAATCCACCCCCTTGCCTCCGTCATTGTCCCAGCACCTACTGGACCCCAGGACCCTTTTTCATTGAGAGGCTCCATAGCATCAGGATTCTATTGTTGTACAAGAGCTATAGATCTCTCGCAGGCGGCTATTCCAGGAGCCATGTGGTTGCTTTGGCAGCAGAAAAAAAAATCCATCAATCAGAATAGGGGAAAGTCAAGTGCACCCATCTCAGAATCATACCTCCCTTATTATTTCTTACAACCCCCCCTAAAAAAGCCCCAACAATTCTTTGTCCTTAGTGCCTAGGAATGAAGCTATCAGCCCCAAACAGTCATTGCCCCTGGCCAGAAGTATGGTGTGCAGACACTAATAGTCATTTAACAGCAATGGCCCAAGGAAATTCGACATAGCCTCTTTCCTTTCCAAAGCATTAAGGCAGACAGAGGACATCACTCAAGTTTGCCTGTTTTTGTTACTTGTTGTTGAGAGCCTTCATCTGTATATACAAATAATCCACATGTCTATAAGCATTACAAGTGTAGTAAAAACAATCTAAGAAAACACATTAACCATTGCTCATATTTAGTAAATTATGGTATTGAGATATATGAGTCATTTGGGGATTGGAAACAATTTCTTAACAGAAACTCCAAATTGTAAATCAATAATGTGGATAAATCCAAGCAGCAGCCAGAGCCCATTCTGCACAGCCCCGTAACCCCCATCTGTTAATACACTACACTAGATATACTAAAGTATTTTACAGTATATCTAGCATATTCTAAACAGTATTTAGTGCAGATATTAGCCTGCTGCCTTTCCATTGCTACCCATAATATTATGTTAAATAACCATTAACATTTTCTACAAGAACACAGTATATGACATTAATGTGATATGTGCCTAGATGAACTTCACCTAAATATTTCTCTCACAGTGTATATTGCATCATAAATGGAAGGAGTAAAAGAAAATAATGAAACACCTTATAAAGAAAATAATATATATTTACTATGTCCAGCTTTAATGCTGTTCACCAGGAGGCCAGTCTAATCCACAAAATAAAAGGCATAAAAAATCTAGCTGCAAGCAACAAAGGTCTGTGGCTAAGGCTCCATATATCGACATGGCCTCTACCTATTTCACCCCTCAACCTACTGCCATTAAACAAGGAGTTTAGCTAAAGGACATAATTACCTTCTGATTAAAAATGGTCTCCAATGGAAAGTCAAACTGCTATGGCTTGAGAGGAACCTGGCTGAAACAGGCCTCAAGTATAATAACTAGGCCAGAGCCGAGCAATAATGGGGGGGTTAAGGCTCTAGAGGTAGAAGGGGGACAGCTAATTTGTGACTGAAACGTGTCATTAGCATTTTGCTTCCAAAATAAGCTCTTCTCTAGTTTGCATTTGAAAAGTGTGATCAGACTCCACTGTTTGATATAATACAGCCATATAACAATCTTCATGAATTTTTCAGGATTGCTCGACTAGATGCATGCCGGTTTGGCTGAGTGAAAGTTTATATGATAAAATAAACAAAATGGTTTAAAAATGTTTTAAATGGACCATTTTCTGGAGCTTTAGAAGAGATTGCGCAGGACTAAACGCCTAAATGCATATTATTTAATGTAGACACAAATATGCTGCAGGCATGAATAGCAATATTTCATTATTTGAGAAAGGGGGTATGTAAATAACAATCATTATTATTCATATTAAACATCATTTTAGGCAAATCACCAAGTCATGTTTCAAGTGTGTTTGATTGCACAGTGCACATATGAAATATTTCATTGTTCATCTCTACCAAGGAAACGCACATAATTTATAGCACCGGACTGTGTGTTATATGAGGTTGTTTTATACGTATATTCACAACGCTTGAACAAGCATAGCCTGTATTAAATGTAAGACACATCTCTGGTCAACTGGGCCAGATGCAGTAAGAGAAAAGTCAAATAGGTTTTCTTGACATTTTCAAAAAAGATGTGAGTTCTATGAAGCTGTCTCACCAACATGAGGGTCACATATGGACAAAATGTCAGATTATTAGCATATGCAGTTTTAAACATACAGTATATGTTTTCAATGTAATACATGTTTTTGACGATATGACACTGTACATTCTTGTTGCCTGATGTTCCTCTGCCTGGCACACCTACTTTGTACCAGTGCTGCAGTTACTGTAGGTGGTACAGAATGCTAAACCATTGATCAGATAAGCCTGTGATTCCAGAATAATCTGATAGGCATTTCCCCAAATGGCTTCCAGAACACATACCTTCTAAGATTCTTTTCTGAAGTGTCATCCGCCATTACAGGCTTTTTGCTTTGTGATAAGAGTCATCATAAAAAGACATTATTTCTATAGAACATTTTCATACAAAGGATGTAGTTCAAAGTGCTTTACAAGATGGCAAATAAATAGGCATGGCCTCATAAAATACGTGAACTATGAGTTCAGAATTTTGAGAATGACACAGAAATGAAGGTAGGCATTGCACTTCTGTGCTCCTCAGTCACCATTTCCGATTTCAAACAACCACTATTGAGAGAAACCGTACTTTACAACCTCATAAAAGCGCATAGTCTTTTATCACCTTTTGTTAAACGTAATAAAGGGCAACATTAAAACAGAAGCCTCGTTCTGGCGAGGTCTTAGCATTTGCTTACATACTTAACTGAATAAAATTTAAAGGCTACTTCCTCTTCTTGCATTGGAGCAGATCCCTTCAAACAGCCAACAGTAAACACTAACCTCATGAGCCGAGGTGACAAAACAGAGTAGCCAGCCAGCCGGCCAGGCGGTCAGTCAGTCAGCCATAGGAATAATTATCTAGGTGAACTGTGGCATGGCAAAGACGGCAGGAGGAATGGCGTAGCCATGAGCAGCTGCACCAGATTTCATAGTTCATTTATTTTGGAAATTGTATGCCATATCACAAGAATATGCCACAAAAAAAATCAATATTGAGGTTTACTCACATGTTTATAACACATAGAAGTGTGAGAGTATATTATTTAATTATTTAGTATTATTTCCAAAAGTCTGTTAATAGTAACAATAATAATGCATAATATAAAGCTTATAGCTGACCAAATACAAAAATTGAAGTACCTTGCCCCCCAGGCCTTAAAAGTTGCATATTTAGTTTGTCTCACCCACAATATATTCAAAAACCAGCCTGTTCTCACATTTTCCACGTACGTCAAGTGCATCTCTCTCTCCTCGCTCCCCAGCCCCCACAAGCCTGCTGACCCCATCCCTTTATCTCCTCCGGCTCCATTGTTTAACCAGAAGTCAATTTTGCCTGACACTGCCCGGTAGTTCTCAGGCCTGTGAGGCAAAAGAAGCCCCCTTGCCAGCTGTCAGGATGCAAATGTTGCTGTTTCAGACTGACCCCATGTTTCAGAAAGTCATCCTGATGTGTCATCTGCTCTCTCAAGTGTGAACTCTAGACAGAACCATCTTAGTAGATTTGTATGCTGACTTTAAATTCAGCCATCTTCCAACAAAGAGTTTATATTGTGTATGCCAGTATGAAATTATTACAACATGTAGGTGTTGGTCCCTAAATAAAAAAAAAAAAAAAACAATACAAAATGTGTCTGAGCCCAATACTTATCAACAATAGAAAGTTAGAGACCACAAAATGTGTGTTAATTTGTAGTATCATCTTCAGAAAACACCACCACACAAAACTGTACCATACTGTGCTCAATTTAACGGCAGCAGATTCTGCTTTTGTCTGCTTTAAAAGCCAAATTTACACTTATGCTATTTTGACATTTTAGAAAAATGTATATGATGGTGACATTTGTTGGTGGTTTTGGATTTTATAATGATAATAGTAATACATTTTATTTATATAGCGCCTTTCCCATGCTCAAGACACTTACAGAATATAAGAAAGAACAGCATTTTGAACCACTTGCTACTCGCTTTGTGTTGGTGGTACAAAGTGTATAAGCATTCTTAGGTAAAAACGTTAGCCAATAATAATAATAAATAATTAATCAGGATCAAACATAACAAATGGCTGTGGCTCTTATGCCCATCCTCCCTCACATGGTATGACATTTGGGCAGCTGCTTTCTCACTGAGGTGGGTATAAAATATATTTTTTATATCTGATCTCTGTATCCTGGGCATTTTCCTTGACATTTTTTCCTATTTCTCTTATCCTCTGATATTTAGTGAGTATTATGGGAATGCTCCCAGCATTAACAAGGTGAAGTGGGAGACCTATTCTAGGCAGGAAATAAGAATTTGTTAGGCATAAGCACACCAAAACATGTCTTAAAGCATCATGTGTTGATGTAAGTTGCTATTTTGTGTCTTTATTGAAGGTGAGTGTGTTAACAGACAATTACAAATGATAGCTTTTAGTAAATGATGTTAGATTTAGTTAGTACTGCTGTTAACACAAAGACTAGATGGAAATGGATCATTCGAAAAACAAAAATTTAGTACATTAAGGGCTGAATGGGCTTCTAAGCAGAGCAAAGTGATACAAAGCTTCAATGATGTAACTGTGTTGTTTGAAAAGGTCAGTCGTGAAGAGACATGTGAAGGACGGTACTCTGGGGGAAGACGCTCTGATGGGCTGGGGAAACTCATTGTTGGTTAAGGATCTGTGATCCCACTTTCATTCATACAAATAACTCGGCAACAAGTTGTATAACCAAGGAGCTATGATTGATTACAGCAGTGTGAATACTGAATGAGAGCCAATGCCACAATTTAAAGGTACCGTAAATATGAATTTCTGATTGATTCACTTACTTTATCACTTAGCAGAATGCTGTTAATCAAGTTACACAACACTGTGCACAATTTAAAACACAAAGCCTGTAATGATAACACAAATGTGACATATCTTCAATAAGAAAGTAATATTAAGCTAAAGGACTCTCCTTGTCATGCTATAAACAGAGCAATGTGTGACAACGATTGAATAAATTGAAAACAATGACACCATCCAGGTCTCAAGGACATCACATTATTTTACTGAAACCTTTAAACTCTCTGTCTTTATTTAGATCACAACTTCTTCTTTTGGCTGTTTCTCTTAGGGGTTGCCACAGCGGATCATCTGTTTCCATTTTTTCCTGTCCTCTACAGTTTGCTCCCATCACCTTCATGTCCACATCCATAAACCTCCTCTTAGACCTTCCTCTTTCCTCTTCCCTGGCAGCTCTATCCTTAACATCCTTCTCCCAATATACCCAGCATCTCTCCTCTGCACATGTCCAAACCAGCACAATCTCGCCTCTCTGACTTTGTCTCCCAACTGTCCAACTTGAGCTGACCCTCTAATGTACTGATTTCTAATCCTATCCATCCTCGTCACTCCCAGTGCAAATCTTATCATCTTTAACTCTGCTACCTCCAGCTCAGTCTCTTGCATTCTGGTCAGTGTCACCGTCTCCAGCCCATACAACATAGCTGGTGTCACTACCGTCCTGTAGACCTTCTTCACTTTCACTTTTGCTGATACCCATCTGTCAAATTCTTGTTTTTTTAGTGTAAAGTCTGTCACTGTACATCAAAATGGAGAAAGGGCTGACATTCATAATTAGTACTCACATAACTTGTAAGTGGTGTATGTCTAAGATACATAACACTTCTGAGGCACTATCTGGAATTTGAGCATTAGAAAGATTTAGATGAGAACAGGCCATTGAGCCCAACAAAGCTTGCCAGTCCTGTCCACTTAATTCCTCCAAAATAACATCAAGTCTAGTTTTGAAGGTCCCTAAAGTTCTACTGTCTATCACACTGCTTAGTAACTAATTCCATGTGTGTGAAGGAAACTTCCTAATGTTTGCGTGAAATTTACCCTTAACAAGTTTCCAACAGTGTCCCCGTGTTCTTGATGAACTCCTTTTAAAATAACAGTCTCCATCCACTGTACTAGTTCCCTTCATAATTTTAAACATTTCAATCATAATCTTAATCTCTTAATCTTCTTTTATTTAAACTGAAAAGGCTCAGCTCTTTCACTCTTTCCTCATAATTCATCCCCTGTAGCTCTGGAATCAGCTTAGTTGCTCATTTCTGGACTTCTTCCCGTTCTGCAATGTCCTTTTTGTAGTCTGGAGACCAAAACTGCTGAATTCTCTGCACAGTTTTCGATGAGCACAATTGCACTAGAAGAAGATCTGGGAAAATCTGCTGGAGTGATTCCAGGACTGTGAGTTGAATTCTGGGGAAATATTTAGGAAGTGGAGTCCTTTTTATCTTATACAAACAAAGTGGCCAGCCAGTTGGTGATCCAACATCTTAGTGTCTGTTCCCAGCCTTGTCACTGTCTCATATCAGGTGAATGTGGACTTTTACACGGCCTTGCAGTTTTCAGGGTAGGTTAAGCGGCATTTGTAACGTGTCCCAGTATGAGTCAGTGTGAGTGAAGCTTACTGTCTGAATGTTGTCTATGATGGACTGGTGCCCCTTCCATGGATGTTTTCAGCCTCTGGCTAAAGCAGGTTATGAAGGTAGAAGACTGAATGAATAATAAAGTTCTAAAGTTTGTAAGGGAAGTAAGTAAATCTGATGTCAGTTTTTATTTTTCTTCCTTTCATCTAATCATTTATTTCTAACTTGATTATTTGTTGCCAGTTTTACTTCACATGTAGTGATTGTTAAATAATTTTTCTTCAGGTAAAACAAATAAGGTCTACGTACCTGATTTACCCAGCAGGGTGACTGACACATGTACCTTGTGTCATGTTTCACTGCCACATCATTTTCAGTTTCAGTCACAGCTTAGTATAAAACAAAATGAGTAAGCACAAGGCATTTAGCTTGATCTTTCTTCTCTGCCACACTTTGTTTCAGACTGTCCATAAAGGTTACCAATGCTGCCTAACAATAAGATTTGTGTCACGGTGCTCCCCGTGTGGAGTTTGCATGTCCTCCCTGTGTCCACATGGGTTTCCTCTAGGGCGCCCTGTTTTCCACCCAAACTCCAACATTGATTGTCTGGCTGCATCAGATACAGCACCATGGAATAAAAAGTCTGTGGGGCAACCCCAGCGCGCAGACGTCATCTCGAGGTGTGGCGATACAAGACGTGTATGGTGTTCAGAAGTTCAACATTTTACCCACCTTATAATTTCACCTCAATGGTATTTTGCCTGTGTCATTGTCACATAGTTAATGCTATTGTCACAGACATGATTTTTTTTCTCAGCTCAGTCTCCATGTAGAGTTTTCACCTTTAACATTCTTGTGTACCGTCTTGGGTTTCCTTCCAGAGCTGGCTAGTGTTGCTCCCAGGATAGAATTTGGTTTCCGACCACCTTGTAATTGAAACAATCAGATTAGAAAATAGACGGACAAATACTACCTAACCCCTTTCTCATCAATGCATTTTGTTGTGTTATTTCTTTTCAGATTACTTTTGAACCTTACTTAAGAGAATACTGTATAAGGAAAACTTTAGAAGTTTGACACATTGTTCTGTACCGCCTGTATGTTGTGAAATGTCAGACTAAATATGCCTAATATAATGTTTTTTGGCTTCTCCACAGGCCAGGACAAGACTTCAGAGCTTTCTTTCCTTTCAGAGCCAGGTGACGTCATTGCAGTACGGGATCGTCCACTTATGCTTCACTGCCAGGTTGAAGGAGAAGGGCCTGTCACCATTACTTGGAGAAAGAATGGGGTGCCATTGGTGACTGGACAGCGTTTTTCTGTATTAGCCAATGGCTCTTTGTTGATCGAGAACTTCCACAAGCGGCGTGACAGCAATGAGACTGATGCCGGCGAGTATGACTGTGCAGCAGAGAACCGTTTTGGCATGTTGATCAGCAGGAAGGCCCGTGTTCAACTTGCATGTGAGTCTTTTAGCAGTTGAAGAAGCCATCATTGGGACTTAGGATGTAAATGAATTTACCCAAAAGGATTTAGAGGAATTCAAAAATCAGTTTTTCATATCACTTAGTTAATCTACTTTATATATTACTCATGTCATGAGAAACCAAGCGATGCATTAAGATGGAAAGAGTGGAGGGCAGTGAAAGCAGGCGAACAAAGCGATTCAGGCAAATATTACAAGAAACAAGACATATATAATTCTGCACCAGGGAAAATATGTAACGTAGGGGTTGAGAAGGACAGAAATGGCATTAGGGTAGCATGGGGAGGGGAATGGGCCACAATTGTGAAATGGGAGATATACATGAAATCCCACACTGTTAATAAAAAGTACCCTAATAAAATGGGCACCAGAGGCTCTGATCCACGAGAGTGCAGGTGATGCCACACAAGGTAATACAGAGCGTCGCCACCACAGAATTCAAGTTAAGATCAGCAGTGGGATGTATAGTGAAGCAACATATAGTGGGCTGTTTCTCCACTTAGTGCACCCTCTTAACCTGAAAACCAAAGATAAAAGAAAATGGCAGTCAGTTAGTGGCAGCTTTTTCTTACCTTGATTGTTGTGCCTGAAGGTTTTCAGGTTGTCTGTATTTTAAATAGAAGGCAAGGAGGAGGAGGAGTGATGGGAAGGATTGCTAGAATTTTTCTCCCGAAAGAACTTCAGAAACTTTTTTGCATAACTCAGTGGAGCAGCACCAAGCAAACATGGATGCTGCCTCTAAAGCCTCAAGTACATGTAGTTAACTGTCTTTGTTGATGTCCTTTATTTTATTGTACAGCACTGCAGAACCCCATTCACATTAGCTTTTTTTATCATTAATGTCCTGTTTTCAAATACAGTATAGTTATTTTTATTTAATTCTAAAGCAGAGAAATATTTTTTCTTAAATTTGTTCTACAAGATCCAAAAAATAATCCAGTGATTTATATCTGGGAGGTAAAAATTATATTTTGAGCTGCTACAGCATATAATCAGCATTATATAACAACAACATTTATTTATATAGCACATAGTAGCTCAAAGTGATTTACATAATGAAGAAAAGAAAAATAAAAGACAAAATAAGAAATTAAAATAAGACAACATTAGTTAACATAGAAAAGGAGTAAGGTCCGATGGCCAGGGTGGACAGAAAAAAACAAAAAACTCCAGACGGCTGGAGAAAAAAATAAAATCTGCAGGGGTTCCAGGCCACTGGACCGCCCAGTCCCCTGTGGGCATTCTGCGTAACATAAATGAAATAGTCATCTTTGTAGTTAGGGTTCTCATGGAGTCAGTTGATGTTGATGGTCATACAGACTTCTGGCTTTTAATCCATCCATCATTGTTGGAACATCACGGTGCTTTGAGTAGATGTTGGTGGCGCAAACCACCACCAAAAGGACACCGGAAAAAGAAACAGAAGAGAGAGTTGGGGTCAGTACGGATTTTAGAGCCACCATGAATAGTTATTCTAATGAGTTGGATATACAGAGTATCAGGATTTTGATTACAGTGAAGTTATGAAAAGGCCATGTTAAAGTAATGTGTTTTCAGCAGTTTTTTTAAAGTGCTCCACTGTATCATCCTGGTGAATTCCTATTGGCAGGCTATTCCAGATTTTAGGTGCATAACAGCAGAAGGCCGCCTCACCACTTCTTTTAAGTTTAGCTCTTGGAATTCTAAGGAGACACTCATTTGAGGATCTGAGGTTACGATTTGGAATATAAGGTGTCAGACATTCCGATATATAAGATGGGGCGAGATTATTTAAGGCTTTATAAACCATAAGCAGTATTTTAAAGTCAATCCTGAATGACACAGGCAACCAGTGTAGTGACATCAAAACTAGAGAGATGTGCTCAGATTTTCTTTTCCTAGTTAGGATTCTAGCAGCTGCATTCTGCACTCGTTGCAAACGATTTATGTCTTTTTTGGGTAGTCCAGAGAGGAGTGCGTTACAGTAATCTAGTCGACTGAAAACAAACGCGTGAACTAATTTCTCAGCCTCTTTCAATCATATAAAAGGTCTAACTTTACTTATGTTTCTTAAGTGAAAAATGTTTGAATGTCTGAATAATATGCGATTTAAAATTCAGATTGCAGACAACAATTACCCCTAAGTTTTTTACCTCTGTCTTGACTTTTAATCCTAATGTATCCAGTTTATTTCTAATAGCCTCATTGTATCCATTATTGCCAATAGTATATGTATACACCAAGGTATCTGATGTAATTTTCTGAGGATGCCAGTGAGGTCAAATGACCTAACGATATCAGAAGGAAGCCTACACTATTCCGCCATTATGCCAAATCTTGTCTGGCAAACCTCACATGAAATGGGTGCCGCTCTCCTGATTGTAAAAGAGAGCTGCACACCCACAAGCTACCATACAGGCCTGGCTCATTCGGGGGCACAGTGATGCAGTGGTCTTAGAGACAACCCAGAGCAAATTATTTTACAGGACACTGAAGACCCACAATTGACCCTGGAAAGGACTCTGCTCAAGTCTTGGATGTGAAACCCCAAGTGGAGTTCAGAGAAGTTTATGTTTTATTATGGTACTGACAAGACATCAGAGCATCACAAGACAAATCGGGCAAAAAGAAGGGCCAGAAAAAAGAGGGAACACAATACACATAGTGATGACTGGTGTTGTTTTGGGTGTTTTGTGCTGGACAGGTAGGTTAGTTATCTCCTAAGGTTAGGCAAGCTGGCAGATCCTCTATCCAGTGGGGCAGCACTCCAGCCACTGACAAGATGCAATAGTTCTGAGTTCTTCCTCTATTCCGCTGTCTCTTATGATTAGATTTTTGAATGTACCATTTATTTGAATACATTCAGGGGTCTTTTCTGGCTTTGTTCTGGTTTAGAGTGACTCTTGTTCTGCTGCTTTTAACAGCAGACATGTCTACAGTTACATGGCGGTAGACCAATTTGTTGCTGCTTCCCACTGAAAAGTAATTTCAGTTTTGTTGCAAATAGTGCAAACAAATTGGTAAAACCTTTGCCCCAAACTGAAAAAGGGTATTTTAAGGTGTTGCTTCTTTTTTACATATTCAGAAAGACATTTTTGTTTTGCAGGAGGGGATTCTAGTAGTATAGTCCACGAGGTAGGAATCAAACCTGGATGGAGTGCCAGTTGATTGAAGGGCACAGTCCAAGATACCAATTTCGAGTCTCCAATCAATGAAATAAGAAATCGAGCAAACACAGATAGGTAGGGATTTGCCCCGAGAACTCTGGAGTTGCAAGGCCCAGTGCTAACTACTTCCTGTTGCACAACTTCACCATTCCTTTTTATTATTTTGAGATTCCTGGCTAAATATTCTGCTTGAGCATAACTACCCTGATTTCTGTTTTGTTTTATTTAGTACCAATAATCCCATTCATTTTTTTTCACCTTTTTTGCATTTCTATGTACATGATTACATTGGCAAACATTTTGTAACCATCAGAGGATTTCCTGATCCTGCTCTTCTTTTAATAAAAACAAAATGATGGTTTAATACAGCTACGTTGTAGGATTCAGAAAGGTTATGGCTGGGGAAAAGGTCGCTGTGCTGGTAAGTGTGTGTGTATGTGTGAGTGGTTAATACTGCAGCAGACGCTTCCCAAGTGGTCATTCACTGAGGTGCTAAAAGTCGGTCATGCATTCTTCTGGTTTAGACAGGCCGTCTGAAATCCTGCCTTTTGTGTCGCCACTGTGCAATGCTAATGCTGAACTAAATCACCCCTGGTGTGGCATAACTGCCCATAAAAACTGAATAGCGCAGGAGAGTTGCAAAAGACATAGAGGCACAGAGGTTCAGGAAATGGGGGTTCAGTTAAATAATGGAGTTTTCTGTGCAGATGTAAGGCTTAGGCATTTACATACTTGGTGGAAGTCACAGCCCAGTAAGGGGATAGCTATGGAAGAGGCTAAGAGATAGAGCTCTCCTTTCTGTCTGTATGTGAGTACTGACGGAGCTGGAGACGGAATTGTAAGACAGGAATTTCATTTGCAAGGCTGATGTAGTCAGGCATGGTTAGGTCATGGCATGTCTTCTTTTGTATCTACTCACTAGTTGAACAGAAGGTGAAGGTTTGTTTAAAAAGAAATCAGCAGTGATAGGGGTTATACCAGGAAAACACCAAGTTCTGACCCTTACCCTTGGCTCAGTTTTAGATCCAAAAAGTCCATAACCATTACACTTCAACTGATATAAAGTCTATATGCTCTGTTAAAAAGTATACGTAGTGTACGCTGAGATGATCCACATCCTGAAAAGCCCAACATAAAATACAAATTCACCAGTCGTGTGGATCACATCTGGTATAACTTCCTAGCAATAGCTGATTCGTTGACAAAGAGAAGAGCTGCGACATCAAGCATTAACTGGATTTATTTCATATAACACCCACTGCAGAAGAGTGCTTTACCAAAGAATGAAGCATTCAAGTGGAGAAAATGTTAAAGAAAATGAGAATGTTATATTTTTAACAGCCTAGGGTATGTTAATGCACATATTTTCTCATTATATTTCACGTGGGTTTTTGTACAGTAAAGACGTCTAGGTTTTGCATATTTTAAAGTCGGTCAAAAATGACATTGCCAGAAACGAATGATTAAACACTAATGTGTTTGTGGGAAAGGCTGTTTATGGCTGGGAGGAACCATGTTCCCCCTAAAATATCTGAATTTTCTGAATATCACATAAATTATTTTTGCACACACACAAATACAAAACAAGAATCTTTCTGCTGTAAAGTGTGAAAAGAACCTTCTGCTCCAGCTACCTGGTCACAGAGGAAGAGAAATGGTGATTTTTAAGGAGAACAAGCTGGAACATACAATTATGCTGCATATACAGTATTTATATATTAGATTTGTATATTATGTGTAAATGGTGACATTATTGGTTTAACAGAAGGCACTGAAGAAAAAAAAAGCAAAATGAGATTTGGAGAAAATAAATGACTACTGTTCTAAAACTGCTCAGGTCAGCCATCATCCAGACATATCCTAAGTACAGAAGAAACAAAAAATGAGTTTCCTGTTTAGTTATCTGTAAGATGGTCTTTAGAGTCAGTGAAGCTACAGGCTTTTCTAAATTATGTTGCCATAAATTGTATAGTAAGCTGAATTTACCAGTCCTTTATATTCTTTATAATCATTCTTTCGGATCAACTTCAATGAGCCTTGGAGTTCATGTACAGTAAAGATTTAGTTTGTGCCATTGTGTATCTTTCTGTCTGCTTTCTGTGATAAGGACTGGTGTGACAGTATGCCATGCTGGACAGACCAGGCCACTCTGTGCTATGAACATTTCCTATCTCCTCTCGGGAGATTACCAAGCATTCCCAGGCCTGTCAAAAGATGTAATCCCTCATGGATTTCCTGGATCTTCAACCCCAGGGACATCCTAACTATTTGACAAACCACCTCAACTGGTTCTTCTTGATTCTGAGAGGCAGCAGATCTCCTCTACAGTCCTCTCATACTGCTGAGCTTCTCATTTATCATCAGGAGTGAGCCAAGGAGCTGGACATAGGAGCCTCATTTTAGCCACTTGTCCTTGTACAGTAATGTCATTCTTTGGTCATTGTCCAGAGCTTATGACCTTTGGTAAGGACTGGGATGTAGACTGACCTGCAAATCAATGGTTGTGCTCAGACAAAGTTTTGGAACCTGTCTGCTCCAGTGTTTGTAAATATGCAGCCCTGGTCAATTTGATGGTCCGTCTCAAACTCTCCATTGAGTTCTCTCATGAATACTTTGAACTCCTAAAGTTGAATTCCACACCTTACCTACAGAAACAGGCTGTTTTATTTTTTGAAACAGGACCATGGCTTCAGGTTTTGACTTATCTGGACCAGAGCTGTGAACTGTAGTTTGGGATACCTTTTTCTTGGTCTTTGCACAAATTCTAAAGCTGCCATTTGTTTCTTTTGTGGTGAGGTGACCACAACTGCCGACAGCACTCCACTTGGGGACTCAGTACATTGCAAAAAATGAAATCTAAGCAAGTGAAAAGTATTTATAGCATGACAATAAATCTTATTTTCCTTATTGTACGAATTATTGACTTATCAAAAATTTTGTATTTACTATGTTTTAGCTTACTTTAAGAAATCTTGTCAAGCTTTCTCTCATTAGCTGCTTCTAGCAACTTAGCCTAGTGATCCTTGTTATTTTTTAAAAAAATGAGCAATATTTTATTTCACAAAATAATGAAATAGTGTCCTCTTTAATTGAAAAAGTTCATCACATTATAAGCCATTGGATTTACAGATAAGGGCCTTCTCAGGACACAGAGCTCGTTTTATAGCCAATCATTCATTAATTCTTCTGAATCTTTATGTAGGGGGACTATGGGGGTCTGGAAATATTAAATGCAAGTTTGGCTTCTAATCAATCCAACATGCATGTCTTTGGTATGTGCAACAAATACCAAACTAGTCCAAGAAAAGCAAGAAGCTCTAGCTATGCTGCACAGTGCTCAGGGTTTTTATAACACCCAGTTTTGGTGGGGGTCATATAAAAGTAAGAAGACAGGTGACAGGGTGGGATTTGATTCCCTGGCCAACATTATGCACTTCTTGACAGCCATCTTTGAATCCTGAGATTAATGTTTCCCTAATATAGTTAGGAAAATTTTACTTTGATTTACTGGGGCTCAGAACATTATTTAAAGATACTTTTTATAGTAAGCAATCAAATGGCCCTGTATGACCTACACCCAGAAATCTAAAATTATATGGATAAATGAATGCCAAGTATATTATGTAATGGTGATCTCCACAACTCTAACTTCTCTAACTTTCTTTCCTCAGCCCTCCCCAAATTCTACACACACCCTGAATCAATGACTGTTGACGAAGGTGGTGTTGCTCGCTTTCAGTGCCAAGTGAATGGCATCCCAGAAGCTGTGATCACATGGGAGCGAAATCGAACAGCATTGGACACCATTGACCAGAGGTGAGCAGATGACTAAACTGAACAAATGTGTGTGCTTATCCGAAAAACCATTGACGACAGCAAGTTTCTGAAGTAAAAAGTGGTAGTGTGGATTTGTGTTTATCGTCCATTGTTAACTTATTCTGTTATTTTACCATTTACTGTATGTACGTAGGCCTTAATTTTTGGGAGAAAGCAGACTAATTATGATAAATACTCTAGACCCTTTTTTTCAGTACTGCTGGACAAGTAAAGCTAAAATAGTCATATTTGCTTCTTCAAAATCTGGCCCCAGATGTCAGCCTAAATTACTATGGTCCCTAGCTAGCTGACAACACTGTTTAACAGAACTTAATCCATAATTATTCTGTTCAAGTGTGCAAACACGACAGATACCTTCTTGATAGACTAAGACTGCACGAGCTAAGCAAGGCCCTACATTAACTTTTTGGCCATCCAGACCACGGATATCTACTGTCTATAGACTCTGACCTCCATAATCCTGAACTGAATTAACAACAGACATCATGTCAAGGCACTTCATACAGTAAGTACTGATGCACAGGGCCTCTGCTTACAGTTATTTTTTTTATAGATGGAACACAACCATGTTCGTCGTCTGGCTCGGGGTCAGGAGCAGGAATTGAACTGCCATCTTTTCTGACTAACAGTCAAGTTCAGTAGCTACTATACCAAATAATAATAATAAGAAGAAGAATATATAACATTCTCAAGCCCATTTAATTCACACAGGCATGGGATTACCATAAAAACGTCATATGAACAGTGACCAGGCATAGAATTCAAACACATAGAACTGAAGCAGAAGCAACACTAACCACTGCACTGCCATTCTGAAAATTATTGTTAGTGAGAAATAGGGTGGCATAAAGTAACCCTAAGATTAAAGTAAAATGTTTTATGAACTTTTCTGTTAATTCTAATAAGATGGGTCTAAACAAAAGGCTTATCGGAGAAAGAGTTAGGTTATTATTGACTTCGTTACTCCAAGTTAGCTGATTACCTTGACATTACCATGATATACTCAGACGGCATTTATACGCACACTCTTATATGTCAAATAGCAGATCCACAATTCAGTTTCTCTACATATGCAAGCAGGCTGTTAAAGGGTTGTATTTTCTTGAATTTTGTTTTATTGTTTTAGAAAAATAAGCTTATCAACTTTCATTTCATCGATCAGTCCTTTTTGGTTTCTTTATGGAAGAAATATTCTAGCTTCATGTAATGTTTATTCTTTGGATTCATTAATTCCCATCCAGGTACACACTCCTGCCTACAGGCATCCTGCAAATCACAGGTGTCCGTCGGCCAGACTACGGCTTCTACCGCTGTGTGGCAACCAATATCGCTAATACACGCTACAGCCATGAAGCACAACTCAATGTGTCAGGTGAGTGCAGGGCCTTGGGAAGATTTGGACTATACGATGTACAAAATTGCCAAATTCTTTGCTAAGTCAGATACATTTTAGCAATCATTTTTTATTTTATTCATTAATTATAATAATGATAAGCAGAAATATGACCCCAGAGTGGAATATCTTCACCCCACCAACTAGTCCTAAAAAGATGGAATGCAGGACATCATAATTTTTTGTGAACTTCAGATTTACAAAAGTTTGAATTAGTGCATGTTTTATGGTACAGTTTTATAAAAGTTTGAATTAGTGTAATGTTTATGGTAATGTTATAATAGGTTTCTATATTTTTTGGCGTCTTATGTCAAAGTCTAGAAAGTTATGTAGTTACAGGCCATATGACTTTTGCACATTGTCTGATGGGAGTCTACAAGCATCACTATAAACGAGACTGGCACTGGCACCTTTGTGTCATGTTGTGACCCATGTGGGAATGTGTGGTTCCACCAGTTCAGGACTGTGAACAGACAGTATGCAGGTACCTGGTCACCTGAAAAGCATACTACAGTAACCTGTAGTCCAGTGAGGTCCTAACATGCTGTAATCCCCATTCCCATCAGCATCATAACGGATCGTGTTCCCGAGTAAGATTTCAATTTCTTGGAACACATACAGGATAAAGAAGGTCTCTGTAGTGAGTGTGGGCAATGAGCTTTTTGATTTTGTTCTGAATTACATAAGGTATAATTCAGATGGCTTGCATCAAAGGCGCATATCTGAGCTCACTAATTCCCTTCAAAGTGAGGTTGTCATGGAGACGCCTCATTTGCTTCTGCAACACAAGTTTTCCTGGTCTTCCTTGTAATAGATTCAGAGGGTGAGCTTTTGTAGCCATTGCCTACCATTGTCCAGGTTGTGATGGGCAAATTTCCATTTCAATATTTCTAGTACACACCTGGGTGAAAGATTTCTCTGATACAGTTAATGAGCTCCATGTCTTTTTTTATAATCCGACTAAATGTATTCATTTTTAATTTGTCTATGATATGTCAGTACACTGTATGTTATAATAAATATTTTATTGTTTTTTAGCAGCTGCATCCCAGAGGATGTACAAGGAGCCGGTTATCCTCTCAGGGCCACAGAATCTTACCCTCACAGTTCACCAAACAGCCATCTTAGAATGTATAGCTACAGGAAACCCACGGCCGATTGTCTCTTGGAGCAGACTTGGTACGAACACCTTGGCCTATTTTATTTTTAATACTGGATTTATGGTCCTCTAGCATTTTTCCTTTATAAGAGGGGTGCAGGCTCTGCCTGTCACTTTGTAATACGTTTATCTGTTTTATCTGGACAGTTCTTTTACTCTGTTATGTCTGTCTAACATCTTTTTGGGTATCGTTTATTTTTTTGAGTTCACAGAAAACTGTTTTTAATGTCTCACTTACAGATGGCCGCTCCATTGGTGTGGAGGGAATCCAAGTGCTTGGCACAGGCAACCTCATGATTTCAGATGTTAGCCTGCAGCACTCCGGAGTGTATGTTTGTGCTGCCAACCGGCCAGGGACTAGGATGCGCCGTACTGCGCTGGGGCGTCTTGTTGTACAAGGTAGGAAACGAATGAGTTTTTCAGTTCTAGAGTGAGTGGGAAGCCATAATGAATGAGAATGGATATCTTAAAGTTCTCTTCTGTTAGTCAATCTCGCTACACATTGTCTTGATCAATAGAGGTCAGGATAGTGTTGATTCCATGTAAAATCAAAAAGGGGAGGATGGCAAGTCCAGTTCCTCACCAATATGCTGCACAGTGCACAGGAGTTAGACACCAGTATGAACTAATAATTCTGAGAACAGAGGAGTTTTACCACTCTGAATGGCTGATCTTCAAAAAGATTAAAAATATAGGAAAAGACAGAACATCCATTATTAGAACACAACACAACACAACATTTGTTAACAAGGAAAAAGTCATCTGGTCTATAAAATCCAGTGTAGATCCAAATTGATCACACATTCACTTATTTTAAATGTTTTACTTAAAAAATGATACCCAGCTATATATATATATATATATATATATATATATATATATATATATATATATATATATATATATATGTAGTAATAGTTAATTACCATAATATATTAAAATATATATCTATAGATTAATATATATAGCCCCAGGCTGAAGGGATGGGGGAGCCAGCCTCCGTTCGACTCAGTCTACCTCTCGCCACTTGTTGGAGAGTACCTTGCCTCCGCTTAGCTAGCAATACCTGTTTGTTCAACAGACAAGTTCATCTACAGATTGTTAAGGAGTAACGGTTGACGTTTTTGAGAGAAAGACCAGAGCTGCGTGTTTTAGAGCGTAGCTGCTCATTGGCAGAGAGATCACAGCCACATGCTTTTCTCCCCACATGGGGGGATGCTCTCCCATCAGAGTTGAACACGATTAGATACAGTGCCAACGTTTGACGTTGCAGCGTACCTACCTCCCATTTCAGGAGATTTACATTTTTTTCAATTTTTTTTTATTGATTTTTAAAGTTTGTCCTGTTTCACTATCACATGAGCAGAGCCGCAGGGAACAGCTGGTAGTTTAATATAAAAATAATGCATTTTGATCTCCCTTTTACAAGTTGGGGCCTCCTTTTTTTGCAGAGAAGTCATTTTGCTCCAAATGTTATCCTGACAACTCCTTTTATTCTTAACGTCAAAAATATGCACCTATGCATTATACTTTTAAGCGTATACACCAGGGGTCCTCAAGTTCAGTTCTGGAGGGCTGCAATGCCTGCAGATTTTTGTTCTAACCCAGCTGCTTAATTAGAAGCAACAAATCTTAAATAATTTCATTCTTGCTAGTGCTTTGAATCTGTCATGTCAATTTATTCTTATCCTAAGGATGTTTCCTTGCAGAGGATATCATCTAAATGATTTGTGGACCAGGGTAGATTAGTAATCCACAGCTTTTCCCTTTTTTCCTTTCCATTTCTTCCAAGTGTTTTATTAAAACATATACTTGATGAACACACATACACAAGTGTAAGTGGGACTAAGTTATATGGTGAGCTGCTGGCTTCCTTTGTCTTTTGCATCTCATTGTTGGTTGGTAGCTGTGGAAGAAAACAAGAAGAAATTCAGACCAACTGTTTAAGACTAAAAGAAGCAATTAAGGGTTGGGAATCTTAATGAGTGAGCTAGCTGAAATGATGCCCACAACTGGTGCTTGATTAAAAATGTTTCAGAAGCAGCAATTGGCTTCAAATTAAGAAACTGGGAAGGAGCAAATAATCTACAGCCTCTACGGCCCACCTGAATGAACTTGAAGACACCTGCTATCATGGAGAGCCAGAGTACATCACATTGTGAATTGTTTCTAGGTATGAACCTATCTCAGGTGGGATGGCAGTCCAGTGCAGGACACACTGACTTGTGCTTGTCCACCTTCACTCATATTGGACCAATCAAGAGTTACTGTTTCAAACAATGTAGGTGTTCTGGAGATCAGAGTAGAAAACAGAAACAGAGAGCTCTGTAGAAAATGAATACCTTAAAGTTCATGCGGTCATAAATGTCAAATGTTTTTCAGTTTAGCAATTTCCAATTTCACATCCCATATCCAAATGCGTCAAGCATTCATGCTCCATGTACAGGGACTTTCTCTAAGTCCATTCTCATATATGCTAACATATCTTTACCTAAGTAAGAATGAGATTAGAAGGACACCAAAAACCATCCACTCTTCATATCTGGTCCAAACGTTAGACTCAGTCTACTGCAGGGGTCCCCAATTCCAGTCCTGGATGGTGGCAGAGGCTGCAGGTTTTCATTCTAACACTTTTCTTTATTAGTGACCTGTTTTTGTTGCTAATTAACTCTTTTGCCTTAGTTTTAATCAGCTTGCTATTTAAAACTTGGGCCCCTTAATAATGTTGATCTCCTCAGGTCCACAAAGCATTTTGATGGTGTTCTTAGAAAAAAGAAAATGAACAGTTTTGGAAATGTCTGCTGTGGCAGACTGAGAGCACCAACAAGCCGTGGAATTAATTAAATAATTGGTTTAATTAACAACAAGGATTGGCTTCTGATTAAGAAACTGGATAGAGTGAAATGGTTGGGGTTTGTGGTCCTCACTTAGCTGGTCATATGTTGGCACACTAAGATCTCATTTCTGTTTGGGTGTCATTTAAGGCAAAAATGAAAAATTCTGAGGACTGAATCTTAAAAAACAAGGCAATTAAAATGAAGGGAAAAGAAGTCAATTAGCAGCAAAAGATGAAAACAGATTAAAAAAGAGTTACAATGAAAACCTGCAGCCACAGTGGCGCTTCAGGACCGTAGTTGGAGATTCCTGCCCTCATAAGCTTTTATTGTTATCATTAGACTAGCATGTCCAGAAGCCTCTGATTTCTACATTTTATACTTGGATATCCATATTTCAAGTTTTTACACTTTAATAATTAATTAAATTTATATACCACTTTTCACACTACTCAAAGCACTTTACATAGACAGAGGGGAACCAATTCAGCCACCACCAATGTGTAGCATCCACTTGGATGATGTGACGGCAGCCATTATTGCACCAATGCGCTCACCACACATTAGCTGTTAGGTGGTGAAATGGTGGAAGAGATAGCCAATTAGAGACAGGGGATAATTTGGACAGCATAACGGACAAGGCCATTATGGATGATTTAGCCAAGACATCAGGATAAACCCTACTCTTCTGGAAAGTTTCCCAGGGATCTTTAAAGACCACAGAGAATCAAGACCTCGGTTTTACGTCTCATCTGAAGGACAGCGCCATTTTTACAGCACAGTGTCCCCATCGCTGCCCTGATCCACACATACACCACAGGGTAAGCACCCCATGCTGGCTGGCCACACCAACATCTCTTCCAGCAGCAACACAAGCTTTTTCCTAGATGGTCTCCCATCCAACGACTGGCCAGGCCCAAAGATGCTTTAAAGTCACAGTCCTCACAACTTGGTCACTGTTTATAGTTTGTCTCCAGGTGTTCCAGGTTTCTCCCAAATTCTGTACATGTTGGCTAGCCTAATGGCGACTTTGTAGGAATGCCTGTCTGTGCCCTCTGCTAGACTATCCTGTCCAGGACTGGCTCCTGTCTTGAACCCATTGTTACTAGGAGTTGCTGTAGTTTTCCACAATTATACAATGGAATAAAGACATTCATGAAATGGAAGATTAAATTAATTGTTAACAAGATAAAGGAAAACGAGATCTAACTTAAGCATATGCTGCTGAAACATTATGAAAGCTTGTACTTTACTGGTGTAAATTTACAGGGCCCTAGTGTAACTTAGTCCTTTGTTTTGGATTAGTATTTATTCTCTTTCATACGTAAACTATTTTGAAATCTGTAGTAAGAATTTAAACAAACAACAGAAATGTGATGCATATGATTTTAGATTACAATAGAAAATAATAATGGCATCAAGAAGCATGGGTAAAAGTGCACAATGCAAAATAAACCGCTCCAGAAAGTGACTTACTCCATTTTCAGCCTCATAGATGGTCACTGCCCTCAGTAGATATACTCCACTGTTCCAGAGTAAAACATAAAGCCTTAAAGATCTCATCTGACCCACCACACAGCCTGCATCCTCTGTACACTCTCCTTCATCCGATAATCGCTTAGGTCTCTCAAGATCACAGCCATAAAGGTTTGTAATAGTTGTTCCTCACAAACTATCTAATTCATAAATTTACACTCTTGGGTATTCAAAGGACACGATAATTTTTTTATACTCCATTTACTTGTATAGATCGTGGAAGTAGCCTGTTTGATGGATATGTGTAAAGCTTTGCCGTGGCTTGGTTGGTTGGAAATTGTTGAGGAATGATTATCGCTATTATTCTTATGTGGTGCTTACATTTGTATTGATTTTTTTGTTTATATGAGTTTCACTAAATCATATTCCATGTGACTAGCAGCTTATGGCAATAACTGAAAATAAAGAAAAATAAAATAACAGGCAAAAGGAGGCCGAACAGATTTAGCCAACTTAATGTTAAGGCTTTTCATTGCAAACCATCCCCACTCTTAGCCTATCTGTCCTTAGCACATTGTCCTTCATATCTGTTTGTTCTCAAACGTTCATCTGGTACATGTATGCTATTTTTTTAGATCCCAATTTGGCTCTACTTGTGTATTTTGACATTGATTGTCCCAGAAGATGGCTTTAGGTCCTTCTTAAGTTAACCTCCTATTGATTTGTTGGTTTGGTGGCATAGCCTGCTCTTTGTTTGGACAACTGATGTTGAAATTCCTCCATCATACTGTTTAATGACTGGCTTGAAATCCCTTTGAATGTACTTTGTGAACTCACCCAAGAGACAAATAGGTGTCATTTTCTGAGTTTTGAGGGCTCCTGGGAGCATTTGTCCTTGAGACAGTGTGGTACCACTCACCTGGAATGGTTATGAAATGCATGAAAGTCTACGCACATCCAGAAATGCGCACAATCTCCATTTGCTTGGGCAACAATTAAACATTTAACTTATATCACAGAGCATATTTTACCTTAAAATAAAAAGATACATTAAATAAGCAAATAGTAGGAAAAAGCTGCAGCTGTATGGCCTTCAGAAGATATAGTGATGAAAGACAAGGTACAGAGGAAGTGCAGAACGTCATAAGCAATCGTCCTGTCGCTGCCACTGCATGCCTCAGTTGCTCTAAGCAATACACAGAATTTGTGAGTTTAATCCTACCTGTTTGAAAAGAAAGGGCTGGTTTTCATTGCACAAATATTTTATGGTAAAAATATAATATATGTAGAACTACACCTGGGTTTATAAACCTTTAAGCTAACTACATGTATGAAAAGTGAAACAATGAATCTGGGATGCTGGCCTTAGAGCAGAATTTCAAAGAAAAAAAACTGGCTAATATAAAGCAACAGTGAAGATGGGCAAACATTCAGAATCACCCAGAAATCCACAGTTCGATGTCTATGCTTCTTAGTCCATTTGAACCTTTCCCTGCCATTGTTGCACATGACACTGGTGTTTGGCATATACTGCTTAAGGAATAATATGGCCAGCAGCCAAGCCGCCTGCACTTCAGAGCAAGTCATCCTTCATCCTGAAGCTAAGCCTGGTGAGTACTTGGATGGGAGACCATCTAGGAAAAGCTTGGGTTGCCACTGGAAGAGGTGTTGGTGAGACCATCCTGGGCCTCTTACCCTGGGGTCTGTGTGTGGACCCCAATGCACAAGTGCAGTGCAAAATGGTGCCCACCTTGAGAAGAGATGTAAAACGAAGGTCCTGACTGTCTTTGGTAATAAAAAACAATTCCATGGCATCTTTCTAAAAGAGTAAGGTGTTTCTCAATGTCCCGACCTACCATGTTCTTGTCCATTCCTCCTAGTCACCATCTCTCCCTTTTTGGCTGACTATCTCTCTCAACCCTTCACAGCCTAATAGCTAATGTGTGCTGAGTGTACTGGCACTATAATGGCTGCCATCACGTTACTGTGGCTGCTGCACATGAGCGGTGGTTGAAGTGACTCCCTACTGCCCATGTAAAGTGTTATGAGTCTCTAGAAAAGCACTATATAAATGTAACTGTCTATCTAAGGGAGACGCCAACTGAGGACCCGTAAGGCATTTCTTTCTCAAAGTGCGGAATCTGATGTCCTTATCCTCTTATAATGTTGTCCATCTGTCACTTTCCCTTCTTCTATCCTGGTTAGTTTTCCCTCCTCTCTCAATACAGTAATAGACACCTTTGTGTGAAACCTTCCATATCTTGTCAGTCTGACAAAATGAACTAACCTCCACTTCCCAAAACAACAATAGACTGATGTGTTTTTCCAGAAAGCTGTTTAATTTTGCCCATTTTTGAGTCCAGAATAGAACTTTAGGAATGCCAGTACCTTGCAGTCTAAGGAAAGACAGCTTACCTGCTTTACTGAACAGAACAGCACAGGTACAAATGTTTATCTAATAATGAAATAACATTTAAAGAGGATTAACAAAGGATGAGCTGATGGAGTTTACCATTAGGGTGCTGAAGCAATGACAGCTGAAAATAGGGCTTTGCAGTCATATGGGAATAATAAATGAAAAAAGGAGCAATTTCAAGTAGTGATAGTCACTAGAAACACTAGTAATGTCTTGGCTGTTTATTGGTACCTCAATCTATCAACACCAACTTGTGAATGCTTGTGTATATATCTCATAACCATACACACACACGCGCACACACACACACATATATATATATAACATTTATAATATAATTCACACAGTTTTGGCCTCCCCCATATTCACTTATGTCTTGCTGTACAGGCCTCGATCAATACAATACTTATTAAAGACCCTAATAGCTTATCTAAGCTGAACTGAAAGGCAGGCAGGGACTGCAGCTGCACCTTCAAGCCAAGCACTGCTGTGTCTGTTGACTTAAATCATTAATGGTGATGTTTGGATGAACCCTGGTGACTTGTTCTTACTGACAGACTGTGTGAGAAAAGCAAAATTAGGTTATAAGCACAGGTTATTGTTGGGAAATAGAATTAATTTCATCCTGTGGAGAGAATTGGATCCAAACTAAGATGTGACATACTGCTTGACGTTCAGGTCAGCTCCAGCACATGAATGGGTTTATCATGACACTTGTGTATAAAAAGCATCCGTGAGTCTCAAAGAGAAATGCTATGGTCAGTATGGCTTGGCATTATTGCAGCCCCTTTTCATTTGTCTTCATGGACATCTTAATTTTTTTTTTGAAGGTGCAGAGGCTAAAGGCTACACATTGAAAGGCACAAAGTCTGTTACTCGAATTTTGCAATTTAAAACATCTTTCTCTGTTGATCGAAGTTCACATCCACCTTCCATATGGACACCTTTGGTAAATATAGCAATCTGTGGATTCTCTGACTAATCAGAATGACAATGCAGCTCTTCGTTATTAAAGAAGTGCGAATGTGAGATGTGAGCCTTGGCCTTTCGCACACTCGGTCCTGATCTCCTTGGCCTTAAACTCCATTTGGGAGACAGAGGCTTTGAACTTCATCTGTCTGTGGCTCTGCTCGTGCATGTGTGTGGGAGTGTGTGGCACCTCCCCGAGAGCCTCTGGAGAGTCAGAGACAGCTGCAGTGCTCCGCTGGACAATAGAAACCATTTGACCAAACCTGAAAAGGTGGGGGGAGGGCCCAGCGCACTAAGGAGATGAAGGGGGATGTGGGAAGGCAAGGGAAGGCTTTAGCCTTCACCTCTGACCCGTGACCCTCTAACAATAAGCCCTAAGAAAACCACGGTGATGAATTGGCAAAGTTGAATAAACAGGGGCCGGACATTAGCATGGGTACATTTGTAGTGCGGGAGGGAAGATTGATGACGATGTGCTGCAGGAGAGACTGGCCAGTCGGGGACACTGGAAAGGCCTGCGCTGCCATTGTTCTCAGCTGTCACATTTCTGTCACCCAGATCTGTCCTGCAGTGCTGGCGGCGAGACCAAAGTCGAGCGCACACTAGTCACCCACTGCTTTTTTATTGGAAAGCCAGAAGACAAAAGACAGCGACCACTAAATCACAGGAAAACTCCTTTTATTGCACAGAAGGCGAGAATGAAAGATTTAGTGAAAAATGAGAATCTCCAAGTGACTGTTTTGTATGGGCAGAAGCTTCACATTGGCTGTTTTGGAGACGAAAGAGTCAGGGTAAAATTTTAAACTGCTGTTGTTTTTGTGAAAAAATGACAGGGACCAAGTTTTCATTTGCATTCTGTTAAGACTTTGCTGAGGGACTTAATGCTGCTTTACAATTCACCAAAATCTAAACCTTGCTTGTGTTAATTGGACAAGTGTCTTGCTTTTGAGAGACCAGGGCAAAGTTCCTGTGTCTTGTAATAAGAATAAAAAAATTAAATATTATGTAAAGACTAAATGGCAGCTTGCAGTTTTCGATGCCTTTATGTTTTCACATACGCAGTGGTGTGAGCTGCTGCCTCACAGCTCCTGGGACCTCAGTTCAAATCCCACCTCGGTCTTTGTTGGGTTTTCTCCAGAAATATTCCAGTTTCATCCAAAATACATTCACAACAGGTTCTATGGTGAAGGTATACTATATACTGTATCTGCTCTACACTTAATGTTGCCCTTTTAAAAATCCATCCCGCTAAATCTTAACTACAAGGTCATGGGGGTCCGCTGGAGCCAATCCCAGCCAACACAGGGCGCAAGGCAGGAAACAAACCCCGGGCAGCCCACCACAGGACACACACACACACCAGGGACAATTTAGAATCGCCAATGTCCCTAACCTGCATGTCTTTGGATTGTGGGAGGAAACCAGAGTACCCGGAGGAAACCCACGCAGACACGGGGAGAACATGCAAACTCCACGCTGGGAGGACCTGGGAGGCGAACCCGGGTCTCCTAACTGCGAGGCAGCAGCGCTACTCACTGCACCACCGTGCTGCCCCCCTTTTAAAAATGGGTTTGCAAAATAAATGGATGTTTTCTATTTTACTATGAAATAGTCACATAAATTTGGGAATGTTGCTTCAGCTCCAGATTTGCTGTGAAACCTTTCGCTGACTTCCACTATTTGTGATGTTCAGAGATTCCTCTATGTGGACATGAGTTTAGGCCATGAGATCTTAATTTCTAGAATATGTGTACTTGTGACTCCAGTTTTTGTGCATGGCAGCCCATGTCATGCTGATTCCATCCTTTGCGGCAACGATTGCCAGGTTTCTTCTGGTTGTTACTTTAAGTGGGAAAGAAGAGCGACAAGGCTGATTCTGGGATGGAGAGGTATGAGTTAAGAGGAAAGGTTGAAGGACTTGAAACAGATATATATTAAGAGGTGACATGATTGTTGTGAGTGTTTCAAATTATAAAGGGAATTAGTACAGTGGATCGAGACGGTTATTTTAAAATGAGTTCAGTAAGAACACACGGACACAGTTGGAAACTTGTTAAGGGTAAAATTCACACAAACATTAGGAAGTATTTTTTCACTCAGAGAACCATAGACGCTTGGAATAAGTGACCAAAAAGTGTGGTGGACATTAGGAAGTTAGGGCCTCCAAAGTTTGAATTGATGTTGTTTTGGAGGAATCAGACGTATAGGATTGGCAAGCTTTGTTGGGCTGAATGCTTGGTTCTTATCAAAAATGTTTCTATTGTTCTAATGAAAAAGTATTGTTGCTGTACTGCCCAGGTTAGGATTAGCCAGTAGAGCAAATAGCTGTTGTAGCTCAAAGCTCACATTTTTTAAAAGTGCAACTTGCTTTTACAGGAAATATTAACAAAGGCCTTTAAAATGCCAATTAATTGATAGAATGTATTGATGTAAATGACAAAGAGCCTGAACCAGGAGCTGCTTGTTTCTTTCTATTCAATTTGCACTGACATGGGAGCCTATGAGAAGTCAAGCAAAATTATACCTTTTATTGGCTAACTAAAAAGATTATAATATGCAAGCTTTCAGGGCAGCTCAGGCTTCTTCTTCAGGGACATGGGAGTTAGGTTAACTTAGATTAGGTTAAATTACCAAAACTAAGTATAAGGCACTAGCGAAACTTATTCTGGAGTACCGTCTGTAGTTCTGGTCAAAAAATTACGAAAAAGGCAAAACGGCACATGAAGTCTTCAGATAAAACCAAGTGCACCCTTGGCTAATCTGAAAAAGCTGCATTGGAACCTTAATCAGGTCCTCAAAATTCACAGAAACATTGATAAAGCTGAGTTCCTCCATTTAAGCAGTGAATCGTGTACTCAAGAATATTAACGTGCATTAAACACTGAAGCCAGGAAGCTCTTCCTCACACACGAGTCATGAGAATCTGGGACATAACATCAATTCATGCAATTGAGGCAGAACAATCGAGAACTTATCAAAAAATACACAGTATGTGGGTGAGGCATTGAGACATCATGGCTGTTACTTTCAGGTCTATCAGCTGTTGCGTGGTAAGTCATTTTAAGGCAGTTAGAAGATCTAACTTCAAAGGCACTCTTCTTAAAACTTACTGTAGTTAAAAGGAACAAGTCAGAATTTTGGGTCCAAAATAGTCTATTGTCTCATCCTGACAAAGTTGGACCAAGAGCATGGAATTGCACAAAGAACAAACACATGCACACTATGTATCATGGCGCCAGAGAGTGCCAACATGATCGGTGTTGGTTGAAGAGAACTTGTCAGTACTTTATACACAAGACGATATTACCTAACCAAACACACCTAATATACTGAATGGTTTCCTCTTATTTGTCAAACTTCTCAAGTCACCTGTAATGAAATAAATAACAAGAAAATGTACAGATGTTAGTTAAATTCTGTAGAAAAGCAAATTGAAGTCTGTTCAGGCATTTCTGGAATGGAACAATGAAAGGAGATATTATAATATAACATCCTGTTCAGAAATTAATAAATTAGTTTGAATGATAATTATCTAGCATTGGGTAATTCAGGACTGAATGTGGCGATCAGTGCACTGGCCCCTGTCAGCAAACAGAATTCGTTTTTTATGTTTCTGAATACAAACTTCAAATAAGAAAGGAATAGAGTAGAATAATGAAAATTTCAAACAAGAGACTGCCTTTTGTCAATAAAGCAATACACCCGAGAAGAAAAATTCATAGTTTAGTTTTGGTCTCCTTATTCATTGTCAGCTTGTATGTGACGTGTAAGTGAAATTGTGTGTATTGTTCTTGGCCTGTTGTAACAGGAAGCACACAATAGTAGGACGTAAGTCGGCACAAATTAATATTCAGCCTTTTAATCTCATGCTATAAGAGCAGGCTTCAGCTCCTTGTTATGCAGTATTTGAATAAGACCATTTGAAAAATGAATAAATGAATCTAACAGATAATTGTTTTTTTTTTGAAGTCAAGGCTAAAAGATCAACTAATGATGGTGGAGCAAAACTTGATATCAACAGAAGAGAATGCATTCTATTTAGTTTTTTTAACATAAAATGAAAGCCTCATTTATAGACAATCTAGATTGTAATTTTTAGTTCTATTTCCACTTACAGTTCAAGGATGCACTAAAGTTATTTCTTTATTTCTTATATGACAAACAAATAATAAAAAGTACTTTAAGTATATCCTAAAACTATAGGTGCACTGCTATTGAAAGTCCTGCTAATGCATGAGCGTTCTCAATGGATACTCTGACTCACTTGAATGCACGCTGACTCGGACTATTGTGCAGCGTACTGTGCATCTTTAGCTATAAAAGTCTGCTACATTATTAGACATCTCCGGTCTAAAATGTCAGTCGCAACCCAGCAGCGTCTTTGAGGGGTGTCGTTTCTATTCAGAGTCGGCCTATCCTTTTCACAGTCATGTAGAGCTCTCTATACAATCTAACATCACCTCTGCTCTCAAAGCACAGAGCCGTTGCTTTATATGGCAGAAAACTTTTTTTTTTTTTTTAATAAGTAACACAATGAAGTAAGCTGATGTGATCCTTATGCCTAAGCACTCTAGTATGGACTAATAATACACTGAGGCTGTTATCTTGCTTATCCTACATGAAAATAAAATACATAATGGATACACACTGTAAAATATATATAAAATGTAAAGAAATTGTGCTAATCTTTCCATGTTTGGTCCATTCATGACTATGGAGGCATCTGGAAGTAACAAGACCAGGCACACCCTATGGGGACCACTGAGCACACAGAATACACAACTAAGAGGTGCACATCAGCCTAACAGAGCGCATGGAGAAGGCGTTTACAGCACCCTGATAAGCCAACATGCCTTGAGATAACCCAGACATAACACAGCATGGAATTCTCAAACACGGGAGCCACAGCCTATCCCAGCAGCACTGAGTGCAAGGCAGGATGCAGTGCTGGGCAAGGCAGCACCTCATCACAGAGATTATCTAAAAAATAAAGATATGTTGTATAGATCCCATTATGAAGTTCCAAACAATGGGTGCTAATCCCAGAACCCAGAATTTTTGCTAAGATGCCAGCATATAAAAATGTGTCAAGTTTATTGCATATAAATAAAAGGAAATGTTAAACAAAAAGAGGCACGTAATATTAGAAAATGAAACAGAAAAAATCTCCTTCAGCCTTTCTGGGCCTATCAAAACCAACATAGCAATGCACAGCTTCATGCAAACCAATTCTACACTGGTGACTCCTGATGTCATCGCCAACAAGCTAACTCAACATAACAAAAATATAATTCTGACAAAACTGTGTAATTTACTTGTAAATCCTGACCCTACTCTGTTTCTTTTGACAATCTGTTCTTCCATTTTCTTGCTGAAGATTTCAAAGCAATAGCTAGCATCTTCTCTCCCTGTTCCCTTTGCAATTTTCAACACCACAAATATGTCCTTCATCTTTCTTTACGGCTCACTCCCTGCAGTCCTGAAATCATTCTGGTAGCTCTTCTCTTGGCATTCTCTAGGGCTTTTATAATATAACATAACTGTTCTCAAATCTTCTTAACCCAGCTCAAGGCTGTGGGGTGGCAGCATTGCGTGTAGGACATGAACCAGGCCACTGGTCCATCACAGGTCCCATTCACGCACACATCCATGCAGCCAAATGTAGACTCGTCAATTCACCTGCACATCTTTGAGCATGTTGGATGAAAACTGAAGTACCCAGGGAACATCCCATAGAGATTTTGGGGGGGGAGAACTAACAAATTGCACATGGAACACAACCAGGCACGGACATTAACCACTGTGCCAACTGGCCGCTCTGTCTCCTGAAGTATTGAGACCATTTAGTAATGACAATTATATTGTTGATAAAAGCTGATGAAATCCTGTCATGGTTGTAAATAAGGATTCTCCCAGTCTAAACCCCCGCTATTCATAACCAATACACGGATAACTGCTTTTGCATTTTACCTTTAAAAATAGGCAATTTGATTGTGATACAACTTGAGTCAATTGTCTTGTCTGAAGTAATTATAGGCTTCTTTTCATATAATGTTAGAAATACGGTAGAATGTTTACTCTTTTTAGGTTCTTTGACTAGTTTATAGTGAGATTCAAAAATGATAATACAGATATGTGTGTAATATATGTGTCACAAAGGACACAGACTGGATGGCATCCTGGCCGGGATGGATGCTTCCTTACCCTGCTGGAAAATCTTTATAATGGATGAATGGGTGGAGGCAGGCCATGTGCTCCTCTGGTGTGATAGGAGGCAGCATCCCCCTGGTAGATCGTCCATGTAAACACCCAAATGGCTGTATGGAAATTGTAATCCCAATGGACCTCCAGGCTAGGTTTCTTGGGAGCCACAAGGGGGAGCCGTTGGGAGAAGCATTTTTTTGTTTTACGGATTTTCTGCATTACCTGTAAGTGCTTTCTGGATGCAGTGTTGTAGCACCAGAAGTACTCCTAGGTCTGGCATAAAGGAAACTGCGCTGCTTCACTCAGATTAGTTAGTAGAGTCGGGAGAGGAAAAGGACAATGCTTACCTGGAGAGAAATAGAGAAAAGGTACAAGAAAGATAGGTGCAGAATGCATTCTTGAGAAGGTAAGGCTTGTTAAGGTATTTCTTTCAAATAAATTCTTACTAAAACCCGGGACTTGTTCCTATATTGTTGTGTCTGAGGTTTGTGCGTCTGAAGCACCCCCACTGCTCAGAGTATATAAAGTGCTTTTAGAAAGTATTCAGATGTCTTCACTTTTTCCACATTTTATTATGTTGCTGCATTATGTCAATTAGTTTTAGTTAAATTAGTTTTTTCTCTAATCAAACAACACTATATATACACTATATAGTCAAATTCTGAATACATATTAGTCATTATGAAATTATGATATTATTTTTGAAAATATAAAGTCAATGTATGAATATATAAAGTCTGTTCTGATAATATAAAGTAAAAGTTTGATTGTATAAAGTCAGCGCCTGAATATATATAAAGCTATTTCTGAATATATAAATTCAAAGTCTCAGTATATAAAATAAGTCCAAGTCTAAATATATAACTTCAGGGCTGAATAAATAAAGACAGTTGCTAAATATATAAAGCCATTTCTGAATATACAGAATCAAAGTCTCAATATATAAAGCCATTTGTGAAAATATTGACATCTGAATATGGGTGGTACGGTGGTAGCGCTGCTGCCTTGGAGACCAGAGGTTTGTGTCTCAGATCCTCCCTGTGTGGAGTCTGCATGTTCTCCCTGTGTCTGTGTGGTTTCCTCTGAGTGCTCCAGTTTCCTCCCACAGTTCAATGACATGCAAATTAGGTGAATTGTCTTTAGCTGTGTGGCTGATTGTGTTTGCCCTGCGATGGACTGGCACCTTGTCCTGGGTTTGTTCCTGCCTTGTGCCCTGTGCTGGCTGGGATAGGCTCCAGCACCCCCGCGACACTGGTCTAGAAGATGAATGCTGTCCAATGTTAGTGATTTAGTTTTTAACTGTTGTCACACATTTCATTCTGTAATCTTCAAGTCACCTACTAGGACCTGCATATTCCTTGCACCTACTGGCACATTACTGACCTCGTCACAGATGCAGACTTAATAAATTAAAAGTGAAGTGCATCTGCTACACTATTTACTTATATTTTATATACAGTATATATATATATATATATATATATATATATATATATATATATATATATATATATATATATATATATATATATATATATATATATATATTTCCTCCATGCTGTTCTTTAACCAAAGGTGTACTGTGGGATTATCGCTGGTGAAAGCAGTCCATTATGATTTTAAACCTTTGACAGTTGGTTTTATAACTTCTCTGACCAATTCTTAGTCACACAAGTTAATGATCCATCAGTCCATTTACTTACATCTAGTCCTTTACTCAACCTGCAATGTCCAATTTTATGGTCATCTGAAGCTGAAGTCTGTCCCGGCAGCATTGGGCATAAGACAGGAGCAGCGACTGGGTGGGGTGCCAGTGTGCAGCTGAGTACACTCAGTTTATTGATCTACTTTGTAAATTTAACGCAGCATCTTAAAAGATGAACTGAATGAGATAATGCTCTTCCCAATAAATAAGCACATTATAAAGAAGTAATTTGACAGATTTATATACCAAATAGCTTAAATGATTTAAGCAAGTTGTGACTTAATCGTAGTAGATTTGTGAGGTATGGATTGGCATTAGTCTGAAAAAAAGGAAATACTTGGGATAGAGGATTTAAGCATATAGGTATGACAGTGTGAAATAATGTACAGTATGAATTCCATCCATCCAGCTATTATCCAACCCGCTATATCCTAACTACAGGATCATGGGGGTCTGCTGGAGCCAATCCCAGCCAACACAGGGCACAAGGCAGGAAACTAACCCCGGGCAGGGTGCCAGCTCACCACAGACAGTATGAATTCAATACTGATAAATATAAATATCTATCTACATATCTATGCATTCTCTGAACCTACTTTTATCATTCTAAACTTGAAGGAGACTGGAGTTTATGCCAGCAGTATTAGATACAGTTTTGGGTGGCATGCTAGTACATCACTGGGCACACTCAAATACTTTATCTTGTATGCACATCATTATGATACTGGGGGAACAGGAGTACCTGAAGATAACCAAGCATTTGGGAACTTCACACCGACTTTGTGAAGGGTCCAGAAATAAAGTGGATGGGGTATAGATAATGAAATTAAAACAATAACAAGAGAAAGAAGAAAAAGGGAATTTGGAGGCTCAGGAGCCAAGCTGCCAGTGAGGGGGTCTCAACTGAGCTGAGATTTAGCAAAACAGGCAGAAGTTATTTCATATTTCTGATACTGTGTTTGTTTACAGATGACTTACTTCTGTTTGTGTTGCCTTACATTGGACACATGTCAGCTGTAACAACAGATTCTTTATTCTCTGCTGCACAGACTTTGTTGGTGCCTAAAAGCTGCCAGCTTCCATTCTTCCTGATCTTCCATGCAGTGGGGTTTTAAGTTCCACAACAGCCTGACACTCTTTGTTTTTCTCAAAGATGCAAAAACAAAGATCAAACCCCAGCTGAAAGTTAAACAAACGGTAATGTAAATTTAACTGCTGTTGCCACTTGCTTCCAAGTGCTTTCCTGCTAGGATTGTGAGTTTTGTTTTTTGTCTGGCACAGGCAATTAACGGAATGTATAAGCGTCTCCTGTCATAAGGTTTAAATGGGTTGAAAGATTTTTGGTAGCAGTGGCTTTTACATCAAGCCATCAATTCTGGAAATAAAATCCCATCGAGCCTCTGTGGCCCAGGCTTGAACCACAGGCGAGTCCCTCTCAAGACCCTCACCTCCTCCCTGTCCCCCCACCTTTGTGTCTCTCCTGGTGAGAGCTGGCTCTATGAGGTGAAGATAAATGGCTCCCTGTAAGTTCAAGTGTGAAGGGCCCTTAACGGTGAGAATTTATCCTCCTCCTGTAGATTAATTACAGTGCGGGGAGACACTTGAAAACTTGCAAAGCCTGTTGAAGGGTCTCTATTCAAGTGCAGGAAAAACATAGTTCTTTGGTAAAGACTTGCAGGGAACAGAGCTGCTTAAATGGGCTCTTTGCACCTGTTAGGGAAGGAGCAGACTTGGCATGGCCTTGCTGGGAAAGGACTGCTGGTGGCCTCGCTGCAGGCTCCTACTTATTTACTTTAGGAGGGAATATTCCTGCATGTGTAACAAGAAACTGTAGCAAAACAATAGGCATTGCTAACGTAATTGAAATAAAGGTTGTGACCACTGGGCTGACATGTAACAACTGGGAGGTGGCAACTGCTGAAGCCATAAGAAGCAATACAAGGTCGTATCCAGGTATCTCGTGTACATGAATAAGTTAAACTCTATTTTTCATTTTTCGGGGCTAACGACAGTGCTCACTGTTATATGTCTACTGAAGTCTGCTCTTACACTTTTCAGGCTTGCAGTTTCAGAGCACTTAATGCTTTGTCAAGCTTTCCTTAAATATTCATGGAGTGCTCCATTTCCAGGGAACCCATTATAAGTAATTTACATGTAATTCTAAAAAGATGGGAAGATATTTCTCCTCATGTTCCTTAATCCTGAGCACAAGAATGGAAAGTTCTGGTGTTTTTACCTTAATTATTGACCAAAGTGTTGTCATGTTCTAGGGGTTGGACATGTGGGCTTCACGTGGAGACCCCCTGATGATACCGAGTCTTTGTCTCATTGTGGATGCTTATGGGTCATGTTAATAGCCTCATGCCTACTTTTTCTGTGTGGTTCACTCCCAAATGAGAATTGTTGCCATTAAAAAGGAATGAATCGTCAGCTTTTAGAGAATATGTTGCATACCCTTGATACAGCATGCAAAACTGATATGATGCTCAGAATCTAAAATATTAAATTATTTCGGCAGCTGCAGCAGCCCAACCCCACCTGGCTTTGTGCATTACTATTGATGAAGTGCATCCGGTAAAAATGTCAATAAATCCGCATGAGAGATTTAGATAACTAGCTGTTAGCTAACAATCCGCACTTCTTGTATTAAATACATGTCTCCTCTCATTTCTATTTCTATCTATCTATCTATCTATTCTTTCATTTTGCTTGTGTCTGAATTTCACAATATCTTTGTAACGGCTCACCAGCCAATATTCCCCGCTTAAGTTGTTCTTCAGCTCACCAAGTGCACACAAGTATAAAGAATTCTGCATACTTTGGTCCCACCATTTGCTCAAGTCAAATGTGAGTGAAATCGCTGTGAAGGAGCAGCGATGTTTGCTGTTTATTGCAGTTGAAATATTTTGATAAACAGACGGCCACATCACATGAACGGGTAACAACATACAGGGGTGGTAAGAATCTGAGAAGACCTGACATTCTATAAATAAGTCATTCATCCCAATCTAGCTCCCCAGCTCCTAATTTAGATGACATTTCCTAATAATGTCAAGATCTGAAGGTTATCAAAGTGTTTATTTCAGCTGCATTACTAGGCAACCAACTCCAGGTCTCTGCAGCTCTCTGTGTAAAGATTTGTTTCCCGATATTTGTGGAAAATGTACGCTTAAAAGTCTAGCTGGTGTCCACCCTACATACTCCCCTGTAGTTTTAAACTGTCGTGTTACCTCCTTATTTCTGTTTGCTAAACGTTTTCAGTCCTTCCTCTTAGTGTAGCTCACGCCACAAAGTCCCTTCCTCATAGTCCTGGAGCTTTCTTAGATGATTTGGTTCACTGTTGAGGAAAGTGATGTGGACATTTCTAGTTCCAGATGCTCTTTTGCATTGTGTAATCATGTTGACTGTTTTACTCTTTCAATAAAAGCTTTTATATTTATGTACATTAAATGTCTTCTGACACATATCTACCTCTATCAAGCTGTTTCTGTATAGGGATTTTGTTGATGATAAATGTGATCTATGTGAGTGGCATCTGCAAATATAACTGATTTGTTAAGTTGACCTTTTATCTAAACAAGTATAATAAATTAAAAGATGCTGCAGTCCCATTATTGAAACTGTGAGAAATCAATTTTGATTTCAGCTTTTTAGGAAAAAGTCCCCAAAAATCTATTTTTTTAATAACATAACAACCTAGACAAGAACAGGCCATTCAGCCCAACAAAGCTTGCCAGTCCTATTCTTCTAAGGAACATCAAGTCGAGTTTAGAAAGGCCTTAAAGTCTTACTGTCTACCACACTACTTGTAGCGTATTCCAAGTATCTGTGGCTCTCTGCGTTAAGAAAATCTTCCTAATGTCTGTGTAGTGAGATGTCAAGCAAAATGACACCTTTTATTGGCTAACTAAACAGATCACAATATGCAAGCTTTCGAGGCAACTCAGGCCCCTTCTTCAGGCAAGATGTAATACAGAAACTGGAGTTCCCTGTGTTTATATCCACACACTAGGACAAGAAACAACATTGGTAAAACTTTAAGGGAGACATCTTAAATGTAAAAAAATAATAGACCTCTGCAAGCTAAGATTCTTATATCTGCCCTAGTGTCTATATAAAGTTTCTGTACTCTGTCTTGCTCAATGTTGCTCTGCCTGTGAGTTGACCTGATATCTCCCACCATGTCGCATTACTCAATCAGCATAAGACTATAAGAAATGCCATTGGGGGTCTTTGACCCGTTCAGATGTTTTGTTATTGGTATTAATCGTGTTATTCTTTCTCCCACTTATGCCACATAAAGTGCATTTTTAAGGTCAGATGTATGTTATTTTTTTTTTTTGCAGTAGTGAAAGTTAAAAATATATGCAGCCAGAAGTGGACTCCAGTCATGTCTGCCTCTGCCTGTGCAATCAGTGCCTGATCAAAATGTTATAGAAGACACCATTGAGCCTCAGAACGTGACACTGGTTGTAAATCATAAAGTTGCTGGTTTTGTGCCCACCTCTGACTTTGTTATATGTATATAGGAAGGGGGTTATACAAAATAAAGGTTGAAAGGTTTTTCAAAACAAGATAAGCATTCAAACTTCAAACAGGATTTAGACTTTGCCAAAATCAAAACCTGGATCCAAGTGCTGTGAATTGGCCCACTGTTTTGCTAATTCACAAAATGTTCAGTAATTCACACACTGAGTTCCATTGTAGCTACCAAGCTGTTTCAGGTAATACTTGTGGTCTCATCCCACCATTAATCTGAAACAGCCTAAGATGAATGAATAAATAGAGTTACCTCACTTTCAAAATAAACACCAAACTGGTGGGGACACCAATGCCAACCTGTCAAGACTCAAACAGTTTCCAAGTGATGTTGTTGTCACCACATGGTGCAGAGTGACTCTATCCCTGATGGTCTGTGGCTAGAGATTGAGACTCATCCCTAAAATGCCACCTCCTGTGATCGTCTTAACCAGGACTTTGCTTTAGTTCAGGCCGCCAAGCTCACTGATGCTTTGCCTTATTTAATGGAGGTGCAGTTATACTCCCTGGAATCTCTTCAGCTACATTTCTCCATGGTGTTGTGTGGTGGTCTAAGCTATATTAAAAGCTTAAGTAGCCTTAATTAAAGTTTTGGATTTTTCCTTAAAATGAGTCAATTTAGTTTAGATTGGTTTGCCACACTGCTGTATGGTCTGTGGTCTTACAGGCGAGGGCAGGTTTGAGAGCCAAGGCTCAGTGTTAGAAGAGAGAATAGCTTACTTTATATGGGATCTGATTAGACTCTTAAGTTGTGTTTTCTGTTTCTGATTTGTCTATCAATAGTCGTGCATTTCCTTTGGATTCATCCTGAAATATTCCTCACACTCAAAGGTGTCACTTAAGCTGATGTTCATTTGCAAATAGAAGATAAAGAACATCAGTTACTCTCACGACAGTGCAGACAGTGATATTTTTTTAAGACACAGTTTTATTACATCCACAGAATGTTAGAGATCCTCTGTAAGGTTGCTGTCGCTGATAACATTAAAACTAGTAAAAACACTTTTCCTTAAACGCAACTGTATTTTTTTTTTACACCACTAAATGTGATGTTATTTGTGCCATTAATATGTTTGCAAAAGCGAGGCTCTGAAATGCTGGTATTTGTCATCTTCTAGTTCTTTCTTTCAGTTTTCTTTGAACATACATGCTATTGTACATATTCTGAATGAGGTTTTATCTGCAGATGTTCTCTGATGGCTGCACAAACACTTGAGAACATCTCTCAGATGAGATTAGTCAATGAGGCAAGATTTGGAAAACCGATAACAATTGCTTTTTCTCTTTCTTGGAGAAAAAAGCAAAAATGTAAGAAAAAAAAAAAAGCTGGACGAAGCAAGCTTATAGGTGGTGGTGGTGGGGAGTGGAATAAATTAATTCCACAAATTGATTAATGATTCCCTATTGAAAGCCACGGTCTCCCCCTCTGTCAGTGGCTGTTCAATAGCAGTATGAGGCCCCTATTCACTCAGGGGTGATAGATCAGCACTGACCCTCCTAATTAGATGCAGGAGAAGTTCACGATCATTTAGACGGCCATTGTCCCCCTTTGAGATCAATGTCAGGGCTTGGCAATGAGACACATCTGTCCCACAGTCAGAGGCAGGGGGGTTGGTCTGTTTCTTCTAGGGGTGGAGCTTAATGACAAAGGAGATGGGGCTGAGTGGGAAGGGCAGGGGCTATGGGGTGGGGCTTAGGGCCTTCTGCCTCAGGATTAGAAATTCTAATTGTGGGAAAGAATTCTAGTGAACTGGGATCTAAATCCACTATATCTGCCAGAAGAGGTTAAGTGCGCCACCCAGCATCTGGTTGATGGGGATTACTGGCTCTATGGTAATTAAGACAAAAAGTTTATCCACAGTGACAACCAGAGTGCCTTGGAGAAATAAGGCAAGAAAGCTGGACCAACAGAGAGCTGAACCCAAAACAAATGTTCTTTTTTTTTTAAGGGTAATCTTGCTTCTTTTCTCTCAATGGTTAAAATTAAAGCAGACTGTTTGAGTTGAGATTGGAGAAACAAAGAAAAAATAATCTGCTTGAGGAATGATTAGAGATATCTGCTGAAACACCCCACACTATCTGTCTGTCACGCTATCTATCTAGGTTTATTTTTAAGAAATAACATATTTAGTGAGATAATATAGCGGGTTGGACAACAGATGGATGAAAAGATGAATAAAGCTGTTACACAAAACAGCTAATCCAATATTATGCTGTGTTTATGAAAACCTATTAGAAGCTAAAACTGAAATCATAGCATCCTCTGATTTAAAGGTATTTCTTTGAAAATCCCGGGTCCAGCATCATGTTTATTGAAATCTGTATGAGACTGGAGTAATCAGGAAAATATTACGAGAAATTGTTTGTATACAAATAGAAACATTTTATACTGTATATATGTTACTATCAATGTGTGAAATTAGGCATTGTGTAGAATGTGTGGGAAATCTACGGAATGCCGAAAATGGGACGTCAACGTATGAAGCGATTAAAATTTCAAACAATTTCTAGGCAATGCCAAGAGGCAAACCGGCAAATCATTCTTTATTATGTCTTGGTATTATATTTAATGCTGAAGGAGAATATATAGCATATTAAAGTAACACAGATATTTCATACTTTGCCTAAAAATGTCACGCATTCTAAGATTCCCTAGCCCTTCTATACAATACCTGCAATTCACACGTTGCCAGTAATATACATAAAAACAATCTGATTATGTTTTTCCAGTCATTATATACAAGACCAACAGCTAATCATATGACAGTCTAAGTAAAGTGTGAGGATCTCAGTGTTGGGCTACAGCCTGTAGGTTTCCCATGATCTTATGTGCTGAGCTGTATGAGAAGTTGAATGCAATGTAAGGCTTTCACACCAGTGGAAGAACCACACATGCAAATTAAATCAGTATACTGCGCAACAGAAGTATTTCCTGCGGTATACAACAGCATCTTTGACTTGAAAAATGTGTAATTACACTTGACTTATTTTACTCGCTTTCATTTATTTTAGTTTGAACAAAAATGTACTTTGCAGTATGTATCAAAAATATCTTAGCTACAGCCCACATTAGCAGCCCTGGAGGTGCTATTGGTTGGGCGAGTTTGAAATCAAAGTAAGGGATTCACCATGAAGTCTGCACTCTGAATTGTGAAGATGAATATTGTGATTAGCAGCATGTGCATATTTGAAAATTCAAGGAAGTTAGTCAAATATTTGTGTCTGATCTTCAATGTAACTGTTACTAGATTTAGATCAAAATTAGATATAACCTTTATCATTAATATATTTTATTAAATGTTGGAGTACATTTTTATTATTTCTTATGTTCTAAATTTTAACAAAGATCAGTTTTCTTTCTTTCTTTCTTTCTTTCTTTCTTTCTTTCTTTCTTTCTTTCTTTCTTTCTTTCTTTACGTCTAGTGCCATTTAATACAATTGTAATGGATGTTCTGACCTCATTTTTTTTCTCATCAAGATGTTCAATTTCAGCAGATATTAACAGCAATGTTCTTACCTAAAACATTCCTGCCTTAAGCAAAGTACTAAATTCGATTTGTAGTTCTCCAGGTGATTGCTTAAATTAAACCAAACTACTAAAATACTTGCATATAAAATTAATTCTCTTCATAAAAGAAGCCAGCAGCCCTGCCAGCATTGTCACCGACTCCACACCTCAGCCCAGATGGGTTCAGAACACGGGCAGCTGGGCGGACGGCACACTGGTAATGTGCAAATGCTGCCCTCTAGAGTTCATTTAGGGAATTACAGCACAAAGGAACGTGGCGACATCTGGTTCTTTCTTTGTATTTCATGGACAAATACTTCCATCTCTAATTCCTTTATATAATCGTGAGTCTGTAGCATATGTGTAGAATTCAAGACGGCAGACTTTGCATTTAGCATGTTAGGTGAGATGTTATTGTGGAGTGTCTTCCTAAATGCGGTCTTTTGTTTCAAGCTGCTCAGCAAACCAATTCACACGTGCAGCTTGGGAAGCTAAGGTGGTGACCCGAAAAGAAAGATATAGAGACAAATGGGAAAACGTGCTAATGAAAATACAAACTCTAGCTTGATCTGTGTTTGTTTGGTTCCTGATGTTTTAGTTTTATCTATTTATTTTTTGCTATTAATAAATTGGTCTATTTTTTTAGGATAGCTAAAGTCAAACTATTTTTTTTAAATGTGATCTATTCTTGCTGTTTATAGAAGAAATCTTTCTTTCTTTCTTTCTTTCTTTTTCTTTCTCACCCCTCTCCTTTTCTGTCCTTACAGCTCCACCCGAGTTCCTGCAATGGCCACAGTCCATGTCCAAGCCAGCGGGGAGCAGCGCCTTGTTTAACTGTGTGGCACAAGGGGTACCAGAGCCACACCTCATCTGGCTAAAGAACGGCAAAGTCCTGGTGCCAGGGGACAACATTAAACTGACCAACAACAACAGGTGAGGCTCTCTTAATGTGACTTTTTTTCATGCCCCGCCCCCCCCAAACTGCTCTGCATGTGTGCCCCTTTGACCTGTGGTGACCCTTTGTCAGCTGGGCAACACATTCTTGACGTCCATCTCTGTGGACTCTGTCTGTGTCAAGTAATGTGATGGGCACCTCGCAGGTCTACTGTGATCATCTCAATTTGTGCTACCTTGGTGGTGCCTTGTTGGTACAGAACGTCTGTTAGTCGTGTGACACCAACACAGGCCTTCTAAAGGTGGCAACAAGTGACTAATAAATGCACTCCCGGTAGCCTCATTTGAAAGTTTCATTCTTCTTTCATAAATATTGAGCTAAGGCCTTGTTACTATTGTTACTAAGCAAATGCACTATCGGGTACACCATATTCTGATGAGCTTTTGCAAAGCATTATTAACAGGCTAAATTCAGGTTTTCTTTTCCTGTTAGTAACCTGTTAGTACCCACTACACATTAAAGATTTCGTATTTTTCCACATATTAAGAACTCTTTCAAAGCCCAAAGAACCAATTTCATATGCAAAGAACTCTTCTCAGAAATCAAATGGTTCTTTGTCAAGCAAAGGATCCACATAACCCAATAAGCAACATTTATTTTTAAGAGTACAGTCGCTACTCTATTCTATGCTACGCTATTTTTATTTCTCCCCACACAATAAAGCATTACAATTAAATATTACATTTTTATTTGATTCCCTGTATGTGGCCAAAGAAAATGTTCAGCCTCCCACGCTAAACATTTTAATTTGCCTCAATATGAAATCTTATGTATATAAAATGAATTTTTTGATACTGTTTAGCACAAAACGTTTCCATTGAACATACCATGTAGCGCAAGCCATCAAAACAGACACAAGTTCACAGATTAAATGTGATCCCTGAGTGTGTTTGCTTGACAAATGCTTGCAACATTCACAGCGTCGGCACAAGGTGTGCAAATCCATCAAAGCTGATCAATAAACCCCAGTAATGTGCAGTTAGCCTTGACAGCATTTTTAAAAATCAGAAAGAAAAACTCAGGTGTGCGCGAGAGCTCCTGTTTTCTGTTCACACTGGCGCCCTATTCATCATTCTGATGCCAGCTTTTAATTTATTTCTCTACTATTCCTAATTTTTTCTTCTATTACTGAATTGATTCCTCTTCTGGGAATAGCTGAGACAAAGTGTATAGATCCGTTCAGTCCTATATTACGAACAGTTAAATAGACGCAGTATGTTTCCTCATATCTAAAGACTTCACACATTTTCATGGCTGCTTTGGTGGCTGTTCATTTCTAAGGGCTCTGAGTCTCTCCTCAGAGACGACTACTGTTTTAATTAAATTAAATGTTCCAGATGTGTTTCTGTTAGATCAGCCAGCAGCAAGCAGTGCCCTGGACATGGCCACCACAGTTCACATTTGACTGCTCTACCTGGCTTAGTCAGGTAAAACAGATTGGCCTCCCCTGACTTTCGGATATAATTGAACCTGAGAATAATTAGTTGGTTTATCACTCGAGTACCTCAAACACAGCAGGGCACAGAAAGGTTAAATTGCATGTGGCTGTTAAGGCAGAAATGAGGTCACAAATACCAAGGCCATTAAATGGCGTCTCTAGGGGATGGCCTTATGTGGTGTTCAATATTCACTTCTTCTTGGGTCCAAAATTAATTGCACTCACAGCTGAGTGGAGATTATGGTCGAGTTTAATCAGGCTTTGTTCCCCTCTTCGACAATAGCACTCTTAAGGTCATCTACTTACTGACCACAGTGTCACCCATTTATGACTCCAGTATTTGTGACATCTGTGCCCCCCGGATCTCTAGGCAGGGTCACTTATACCATTTGATATTTCATTGAGGCATACTGTATATACTTTATTAATGCCTTATGCTTGTTGGATGATTTATTGATTAATTGTGCTGTTCAGTTTTAAATTCTTGAAATTTCCAGTAGAACTCTTCTCTTTTGAGACTATGGGCTCTCACTAATGGGATGGTGTGATGAATTGCATTCTTTTGGTTTAATTTTTTTCAAATTTTTATGACTATTATATAAATATTTAGCACTTCTATCCTATGAGATATGGGCAGAAAGTTACAGGGCCAGCATCGGAAATCCCCCTACTGTATGACCCAGAGAAAGTCTGAACCTCTCTCTGATGTGATTGCACTAATTTGTGGCTTCTTAACCTCTCTTGTACTGTGGTGTTTATGGAGTCTGCATGTTCTCTCTGTGTCTATGGTATTCTCCTTGTGCTCTTTTTTGTTTGTTTTTCCTTCCACAGTCCCATAAAAGTTTGTATTAGGATACCTGGCCAGTATAAATTAGCTATGTCTGACTGGGAGTGTGGCTCCTGTGTTGATCTAACGCTCCATCCAAAGTTGGTTCTGCTTGCATCCAATACCACCAGGATAGGTGCCAGCCATCTTGAACCCTGAACTTGATTAAGTTGGATTCATAGTGTTATGTTATGTTATGAATCTATAGCTATAGATATGTTTTCTTTGAAAGGTAATATGTGAAATAAATATTGATATATAACTACAGTAATCTGAATGAATTATCTAGTCATTGAAAAGGGTTTATTAGTAAATCATATTAATCACATTGTATTTATTCCTATGCAGCTAAAGGGATAAGCTTAGCAAATCTTAGAAGTTCAGGGCCTATCAAGGGCCACAAGGCTAGTGTTTAGAAGTAGCATCAGGATACTAATGCCTTTATTTTCATTATCCTGTCTGTCGTTGTGTTCACAGCACTCTGGCCATCACTCGCATCACATCAGAAGATGAGGCTATCTACCAATGCATTGCTGAGAACACCGCTGGGACCAACCAGGCCAGTGCCCGGCTAGCTGTGTCACTGTCCAAAGACCTGCCAGAATCCCCTGAGCTGCTCTCTGCCCAAGCCCTGTCCACAACCTCCATCCAGGTGACCTGGGCCCAGCCTCCCGCAGAGGTTACTGACAGCATCATTGGCTACGTATTGCACATCCGCAAGATGGGAGGTGGGTAGCTCGGAGTGTGGCGCAATGTAGCTCTTTGCCATGTTGCCAAGTCTCTGTACTTCTTTAGTCTTCTATATGTTACAGGCACTTCAAATGTAAACCCAAAAACCCAAACATTTCCTATTTACTGATTTTCTTTATACACAGATGTTTACTTACAAGTTGTACATATACACAGTATGCGGGTTGATTAATGATTTTTAAGCCTTGTAACAGCTTCAGCTGCACCCAGTGATGTGGGTGTCTCACAGTTCCAGAATCCTGGTTGCCTATTTGAGTTGTTCTCCTGGTATTCTGCCATTACTTGCATATCCCAACATGCAGATTAGATTTAATGGCAACCATGAGTGTGTGTGTGCCCATGCGCATAAATGTGCCCTGTGAATGACTGGTACCTCATACAGACTGCAGCCAGTGCTGCCCTGAACTGGATTAGCAGGTTAGGAGATGGATGAACAGATAGTGTGTAAGTTTGAGCTTTGATTTTACAGATGTGTCAAAGATGGCAGTATAAAGCCAATTGTATGATACTGAAGATATACTTTAAAAAGAACTGGAGAAACTATGTTCATAGTGGAACAGCATGGTGGTGCAGTGGTTATTGTCCTACCTTGGCTGTTGCCTGTTTTTCCACTGTCAGCTTGGGTTTTCCTTTGGGTACTTCATTCGTCTGCCACATCCCCAAACAGATGCAGATCAGCATAACCAGCTACTCTAAATTTAGAGTGACCTTTCGTCTCGATTCTTGTCTCATTTTACTTACTTTGATTGGTCTTTGGAATCACTAAAAGGCAGATGCATTATGTAACACATGATTGCCTAACCTAATGTTTTATGCTGTACAACACTGGAGATCAGAAACAAAACATGTTAGCTGCATACTTTCTTTCTCCACAAAGCTGGAAATGAATGGACAAGCTTGTTGTACTGCACTAGAACCAACTACGGTATCTAACCTTCTCCTTTCTATCACCATCTTCTTCAGAACCAGACAGAGGCGAGCTGCAGGAAGCTGTCAGTAAGACCACATTTCAGCACACCCTTAACTTCCTTGAACCATCAACTACCTACTCCATCTACCTGAAAGCTTATTCCCCTCTGGGAGCCAGCAAGGAGTCCCAAGTAATTGTGGTCACCACGCATGGAGGTGGTAAGTGTCCAAGATTCGATCGAGACAGGGCAGTCTGCTTCTGGCCTGGCCAAGTGCAGTTTTCTTTGCTGCCGTTACATGTCTTTTTCTGAACAACTTGAGCTCCAACTTCTGGTATTGTATGATGCATTGTTAAACAGTAAAATTAATTTAAATCTGTGTGAACATCTGTTGTAGCACAACTAGTAAATTAAGGTGGAAAAATAAATACCTGACATATACCCCCTAGTCCACACTCATCAAAATCTCTGTTCTAAGCATTGCGCTCATAAAGTTTGTTGGATTAAATCATTAATGGATCACAGAGAAAATTTTGTATCTCTTTCTAAAGGAAAAATGTCATTTACTTAACAAAGTTGTATTTTGCAATGAAGTAGATTATAGCTTGATATATCACTACAGTTCTCTTGGCATACACTTTCCAACTTATTATCGTGACAAACCTCCAAATGACCTTCACAGAGACAGATAAACTTTACAGACTTCTTTAAATTGTAGGTAATGGGGAAATAGATGAGAGGATGGGTAGAATGACAACAGTTTTGCAGCGGTGTTAGTAGACATTGAAGAATTCTCAGGAGAGCCATTTGTATTTGTCAGACATGTTGTGCACCCTGACATTATTCATCTTCCTCAACTTTAGTGCCTGCTGCCCCTGTGTTCTTCACCAAGGTGCTCAATTCTAGTGCCATACAAGTGTTCTGGGAGCTTCCTGACAAGCCGGGTAAAGTGGAGGGCTTCAAGCTCTATTATCGGCGGGTGCCACAGCACGAATTTCTGGGTCCTCAGGTTCTACCAAGCACCACAAATGCCTTTGTCCTTACTGGCCTCGGTGAGTGGAAATCTGTATGAATTTGAATGTTTGCCTTTGCTCTTATAATCTAAAATGTTGTTAAACAGTCTAGACTGTGATTGCACAAATAATCTGTTTTTATACCAACTCATTTTAAAGAACGAAATGAGAGATTCGGGTCTGGTGAATTAGCAGTTGTAGGGCACGTTGTCATAGGAACTGTCCTCTTTGTGATTCCAGAATCCTCTGCTGTCTATGAGGTTAAGTTGCTATCCTACAATGGAAACGGTGATGGGAACTGTACCACCCGCTTTGTCTCTATGAGAGAGGAAGTCTCCAGCGACAAAACAGATGCAGGTAGGTTGTTTATTTCCAGAGCAAGAATTTTAAAGACACAAGAGTCTTTTGGTGTTAGACATGTTAGGGTTCGGAAGAGTCATGGTGCTTGTTACCTTTGATCCTTACTATTGAGCAAGCCTTTGTGCTATCGTGATCAAAGCACAATGCAGTCATCTTCAGCTTTGAAGAAGAGCTATAAATGTATCACTTATGGCTGATGAAGTTCAAGAAGACACAGTGCACAGGGCGGCTGCATGAGAGTACTAGAGTTCCACTCTCAGGCAACTCATCGTCTAAAGGATGTTTAAATGTCCTCCTTGTACTCACTTGGGGTTTTTCAGGTTATCTCATATACATCTTTATGTTCCTAAACTGTTCAGTGTGTGTTTGTTGAAGTGATAACATTGCATTTGCCAAGTTTGTGTGAGAATAATTGAGTCTGTTTGTCTTACATTCCTCAGGGATAGTTCATACTTTACAACCATTGCTGTCCGGCACTCCTGTAATGGAAGAAGCGGTACATAAATAGAAAGAATAATAGAAATTATTTTAGAATTTTCTTTTACAGTCAGACAGATTGTTTTTGTTTAAAAACTCAGTTTTTACAAAAAAATATAAAAGTGTGCATGCAGCCTCATTTGCATCACCCCAAGGCAAGGTGTTATGATGCATCACCTTCAAACTTGCTAGTTATTAGAACTGTGTGATTATGACAAACAGCTCAGAGGCAGATTAAGAAAACTGCGATGTTTTAATTTTCAGAATTCACAAATAAAGATTTTGAAGAAAGCTTTTACAGGCTGAAGTTATGTTGTAAATTAATTTTCTTAATTTAAGGTTCTTAGCTTTTAACACTGTGAAGGAGCAATATGAAGTAGATGGTGCAAGTGTGGCAAGCTTAAACATTATTATTTTAACATTAACCTATATTGAAATTATACGATCAAGTGTATATAATTCAGTCTGACAAGCTTGTGTGGCTAGAAAATAACAGAATTATCTTTATCTCTCATCTAAATATCTTGTTTTAATGTTGTTGGTTTCTTTGCTTTATTTATATGGTCCTTTGTGTGAAGAAGTGAACCTCACACTCCATCTTGAATACAATTCGCTTTAGTTTCTCAGTGTCCTTAAATATGTGATTAATTGAAACAAATTCTGCTGTTTCATCTTTACTAACGCCATCAAGAATTTTGAAGACCTGATTTAAGTCCCCATGCAGCCAACTCCCCTTAACCTGTCAGATTGCAACATGCTCTCCAGTCTGGGCTACACTTGGTTACTTCTCTTTGCACAACATTTGCAGATGTTCTGATTTTTGAGCCATTGTGAGTAAAACTGTGCACAGGATTCAATAGGTCATTGCAGTGATTTGAGAAAACAGTATCTCTTGATTTGTTGTCTTTATTGCTAGCCATTGCTTTGTCAGATGGATGACTTCTTTGATTTTTTTGTACATTATATAAAGCCATGAAACAATCTGGAGAGAATATTGCATTTTATGTATTTCATTGCATACAATGTGATCATCCGTCTCAGTGTATGACTGTTGCATGATCACATCAAACCCACCACCTCTATAGATAATCACTGAAATGAATTCATGTTTATTTTGTATTGTGCATATGGAGAGAATACTATCACAAGGCATTTCATAAATGAAATAACAATGATACTATATAACAGTTCAAACAATAACATAGAAATGACACACTGGAATAGACTCATGACCAGGGTTGGTCCTAAGTTGATTAAATGAGTTCAATGAGGAACAGATAAGTATATATATATATATATACATTCGTATAATCACATGCATATACACTATTTAACATAGCAGTTATTTAATCCTAAATCTCTCTATTCTCTACAGGGAGTGAGGCAGTGTGTAATTGTCGACAGGAGGGTGAGAGCTCCATCACTGGCATCGTTGTTGGAATCCATATTGGCATGGCGTGCATCGTCTTCTGTGTTCTGTTTCTCATGTTTGGGTACAGAAGAAGGTAAGATTTTTGCTTCATGGTGGTATTTTATGCATGACCACAAATACATCCCATACTTATAGATGGGTACCTAGTGACTGGGTGAGGAGTATGGGGACTAGATTGCTGTCTCTATAATGAATTCTTAAACTTTCAGCTAAAGGAGTGCAGAAATGAATAACTTTTCTAGTGCTTACTTTATAGGATGTTCTCAGTTATTTATGTTTTTCTGTCTTCTACTTTGGTGATGATTACATTCTAGTTGGAACAGAACTGAAGTAGCTGCTCCTGTTATATATACTATACTAGCTATATATTAGTTATATATACTATATACTAGCATTTGCCTTGCTGCTGCTTTTTCTATATGGTATATTTAAAAAAAATGTTTAGAAGACATTAAGAAAACAACATAAGTTCTTCTGGGTAGTCTGACTTTCCTGCCAAATCCCCAGAGATGTTTAAGTGAAGTGAATTGTTGATTCCTGTGTGAGCTCCTTGATGGACTCTGGTGCTTTGGCAAGGACTATTTCCTTCCACCTGGTGTGGCCCCTAAAGTTCCCAATGAGGATATGCAGGTCTGAATATGTGGTATTGTAATAAAGTCAGACACTGGTCAAATAATCAAGCAAATATTAACCTAAACACAGAAACTAGTCTTAAAATAAGAAACCGCTGAAACACCACCATCCAATGAGTCTGGGGATCTGTACCTGATGACATCAAAGAAAGGTGAAGCCATTGATCTAAGGCCAGCCCTGCCAATAAACAGTGTTCAGAGATTATCGTTGGTATGCATGACCTGACTCCATCTCTTGAATTTGACACACTAACAGAAGTTAAAATGTATGATACACAGGACACTTGGTTTGAATCATTTGATTATGTTTTTGCACGCTGTTTGTATGTTTTCCCTATGACTGCTTGGGTTTTTCTCTCCGTCAGTCCAACAGGCCTGATGACATGCAGGTTAGGTTGGCTGCAGATTAAAATCAATGTGTCAGCTCATGCAAACAGCTACCCTGTGTAAATGAAGAAGGGTGTGTGTGTGTGTGAAGTATGCTTTGTGCTCAGTGTTGCAGAAAGAGGTTCGGGAACCTGCAACCCTACAGTAGATTCAACAGACTAAATTATGGTGGGTGAATGGATAACTGGATTAACTCTTTCAGGGCTGATGTAGACTTTTGTCAAAAGGAGGTGTTGACAGTGTTAATCAACTGTAAACTGTGACAAACCCAAACGTTACATTTTAGTTGGACTCTCTTTGCTAGAAGGAAAGTTAGATTCATTGGTTTGACCGAGATTTCCTGTGCTCGTGTGAGTGGCAAAGCGCACACAACGGCAAAAATGGCACTGACATCTGGCGAGTGATGAAAGCGAATGCTTAAAGCAAAATACTCCATGGACAGCGTTTTGCCTATTATCTCTGAACAGGACTATGACTAGTCAGACTCAGTTGTTGATACAAGTGATCGAAAACGAATGTGAGGTTTCAGCTTCAGCTGATCGGGCCCCAGCTAGTCGTGGTACTGACAATGTTTGCCAGGGAGGACTGACACTTAACAATGATAAGAGGTAGAAACCAGATTGTAATGCACTGCAACCATGACAGCCACTGCTGCTGTCCCAGCCACACAAAGACAGCCTGGCAGCAAACCTGCCGCACATTCTTGGCAAACTGGCAGCCACAGCATGCAGCAACAGATGTTTTATGTTGATTTCTGACTGAAAGACTCAAAGAGTTAATGGAGATATTGTACATTTATTAAATAAAGGGAACAAGACAGTACATCCCTTTTCCAGTGTTGTTTCCTTTCTGTTTGATTGAGCAGCTAGCCTTCTCTTGTGTGCCCATTTCTTTTGTCTCCGATGTCATCTTGAAAACACTCTCTCTTCTTCTCGTTTGTCATGAGTCTCTGGCTACTTTTTATTTCTCCTATACAGCTATTGAGCACTCAATCTCAGCTCTTACTTTATTGTATATAATAAACCATTTATGCCTTCATTGAAGGGTGAAATAGACCTTCCTGATAGAAAATCATGGTGGAAACTGAACTCAAGCCTCTCGTAGTTTTGAGGTTCTCTGGATCCCTTTAGTTTCCTTGTCTGGGACTAATCCTGGAGATTCTTGTCCTTGCCATTAAAAGTTGTTGCACCAACAGGGCTCTCCATCAGCTATCATAACAGTCATAATCATGCTATTGCAGTGGAGTACAAGTTCTCTCTGAAAACTCATTCACTAAGTGCCCTTAGTTCATCAATCACCCCAAGATGAAGCAGCTCAAGGTCAGATTAATAAGGAAATTGAGCAGAAGTTGGGCCTCCCAACCTTTAACAGTACAATAGTCACCATATGAATGTCTTCAGTGAATAACCACCCCCTACTTTTTGTTAATGGAAGCACCAAAACTGAATAAACACTCAGATCATTTGCTGAATCACTTGTCATTAGAACATAATTAATCATGGGAAAGATTTTGCTTGATGTATATGGCATTTTATCCTACCTTATAATGAAGATGGCACAGATAATGACGAGAACACTCTTGTGTCTCACTGTGTGGTCACGGTATTTTGGAGGAGCTCACGGTGTTGTTTTCTTCTTAGTCTTTTCTGCAGAAAGGGGACGCAGGACAGCTGGACTGTGCCTCAAGGAACAGAGACCAGCAATGGTGGTGCTATTGTCATCGGTCAACGAAACACTTCTCATAAGGAGGGAGTGAATAGACCTCCTGAAGCCATAGAATTAGTACCTCAGGTACAGTATATTATCCTAAAGGGTTTCTTCAGCCTCATTATTTTTATTACACCATACAGATAATTGTTGAGAATAAGAGAGAAGGCCATGGTTTACTTTCCAATATCCGTCACGGCTACTCACTCTTCATGGTTGGCACAAGTGGATTAGTGTTGTGACCTTGCATCTGCATGTGTTGACTACACGACATTTGGATTTCCTAACCTCTCGTTTTTTTCTGTGCTTTCAGGGCTCTTCAGTAGAGGTTCGGGATTCTCAGGCTCAGCAGCTCACATCCCAGTGCGAGGTCTTGATTGAACCCCATCAGTCTGACCAGCCTGGTATGGGTGCAGGTTAATGTGCGGCCAAGATGCTAGTGCCATAATAAGCGACCCTCTTGGGCACCCCTTCCCCACGCACACTCGTGTCTTTTCCCAGTCTTACTGTTGACAGTTTTTCAAGCAGCACCAGGTTTGATATTGGCAACTCAGTTTACTGATATTTTACCCCCAGGTGTTTGCACTGCCATAGCTAGCAATAATGCTGGCATTCATGGAAGGCATACCCCCGCCCTCTCCCCACAGTTACGCTTTCTGTGATTTCATTGCACAACCTGAAGCCATCCATTTTCTTCTTCTTGTGCGTGGAGGAAAGCCCATGAGCCAGTCGCTAAACCTTCTTACCTCCAAAGATAGCTACCTCACCTAAAGAAAAAGAATGTTCTAGCCAAACTACTAAGGTCCGCCATTGAGCCAAGAGCATTGCCACAATGACAGCTGAAGACAACTACCTCAAACCTCTAAGTGCTCACCTGAGAGTGTCATGTGCCATCTCTGCCTGCGTTTACAAGGACGAAGCAGCCAGCGGTGTCCAGCAGGATCAGTCCTTCATCTCCACTTTTGTCACTGAAAGCCAAAAAAGCCTCACTCAGATTTAAAACAAGAAAAAAACATACTTATTTTTATATTACCAATGTATAGATACTGAGGACTGCTGAAGTGTACACAGTATATTCTTAAAGTCATCTGTAAAATACGATGGTGAAACTCCATCCAATGATTTTCCAATGAAGCCAACATATGTGTGCCTAACCGCAGACAAACCAGGAAGTGGTCTTCACTTCAGAAAGTGTTCTGGTTAGCTGTTCACACTGATGGTCCACACTTCTGGAAGCAGGACCAAAGACTTTCATTTCCTGTCCAGAATTTTTGATATTCTGAGCAAACCGCTGGGCATAACCTGTAGAAGGTGGCCAAGCAGTTTCTAAAGTGTTTTTTTTTTTTTGGTATAAGAAATATTTTTCACCAAGATTAAAATTTTTATATTTCATAGAATTAAGCCAATGAACGATTTTAGGTTGTAGATGCTGTTTTTTTTTTTTTTCATTTTTTATTTCATCTCTCCATTCAGGCCAGTCCCGAGGCAATTGGTCTGTTTTAGCAGGGACGTTACCGCCTGCGCCTGCTTGGCCCTCTTATTGCTACGCAGGGGACATCTGAGTCTGTGTGCATTGGGCCTTCTCTGTCTGTGGCAAGTAAACCAGGTGTGACACTTGCTCCTACGAATGGACTACTTTGTTAACCTATCCAAATATTTTATAGTACAAGCTGAATAATGTCCAAAGATGTACATTAAAAAGCATTATTTGTTTAATTTAACAGATAAACAAATTAGAACTGTGCTGATAAGCTACAAAGCATCTATCTGTAAAGGTCATCTGGGTACTTTTCATGTGTTTTTCACATTAAATACTTAAACTAGGAGCAAAAGCATCTTCATAATAATGCACATTTAAAAGCACAAACTTCACTTTAGTATTTTAGTAAATGAATACGCTACCTTCATTGAAGCCTACCACTATTGGAAAATTTCCTGAAGAACAATGCGCTGCTCTATTTTTTGGAATGCTCAGCCATTTTCTGGCACTGGTTTTTCTTTTGGAAATTTTCACGCCAGGTATGTTTCATTGGGGTGAAGTTCTCAGGTGTAACAAGCATCCATTCTGAACAATATTCAACTTCAGGTTTTTTTAAACTATAGTAAGTTTTCCAAATCCTAGTCCCAGTAAGTTATTCCACTGACTGCAAAGAATATTGCCATTGAAAGTTGAAACCTATGCTATTCATATTTCAGCTTCACTGCTTCTTATGCCGTATTCACATCAGGACAGAGTAACAGGAAATACGAGTGGACGACTTGACTTGTTAAAGAAATGCTGATCGATCCTTAGTGCAGGCTGTTCCTGGCCTTTGACATCTTCTGGCTGTGCTAGTGAATTTGCTCAGAATTTTACTTTGACAGGTTGTTTAGATCTTCTCCATGTACTTCCGCAGAGGCCCACCTGGTATGACTGTCCTAGCAGTTCAAACCTGCACTGCAGGCTGTCAAGCTGTCTCTCTGTTGACTCCAAGTTGGTTTAAATACAATTCCACATTTTGTATTAGTCATGTGTAATCCACCTCTCCTCCACTAGGTGGTGCCAGATTTCCCCAAAAGCTGTGTTTGCCTCTACAGGGTGGTCCAGATCTAATTCTGCAGATCGTCTGGATGACTTTGATTTATGTGGGGACGATTCCAGTTCGGCGTGAAGACGATTCTTCATGTTGTCAGTTTGCACACTTCTCAATGGTCCAGGATTTTTCGGGTGATTTTCTGTGTAATAAACTTAAGTTATAGCGTAATGAAAATTGCATAATTAGATCTAGACCACCCTATATAATTTGAACCTCATGAAAGCAACATTTGAAAAACGACCAGATGAACCTTTAAAGAATAGTTGCCTTTTTACCTCTTTTTCTAACTTTTTAACACAAACTACCATTTCATAAAGAGATATCTTTTTTACCAAACAGAGTTTCTATGTAACAGTAAAGTGGTACTGTTTTCTTCCTTAAGTAGTAGAGTTGAATTTGCCAAATACTGATTTTTCTGAAGCGACCAAAATGCTGCGTTGGTTTTCCACTCTTCTGCATTTACCTTGTGTGACGTTAACTCGTGACCAAAGCTGGGGGACACCAGATATTGTGGCCTAAGGGGCAAGTAAAGTGTTGAATTATTTCTAGAGGAGCTAATTGGCAGGAATTTTGTATTGATTTACAAACCTAAGCAGAAAACCAATGATATCTAAATCCAAAAATAACCATAATTAGCAATAAAATATTTAAGAGTTGCATTAAAATTGCCCACAGAATCGACAGCAGTAGTCAAGGCAGAATCTGGCATCTCCACTACAGGCTTTTGTGCAATGCCCATGTTTGCAAAGAGGGAACTAGATGTTTTCCAAAATGCTTTCAATTTAAATATTAATTATTTTCATGATTTAAAATAAAGAAGAAGAATATTATATGAGATAATATTAATATAGTACCCAGCCAAAGAGGCAAGAATATGGCGTCAATAGCCTGCCTTCTGCTAGATGATGTCCAGTTATGAACGTCTTAGAGGCCCCTGGGTGCCAAGATCTGGACGGTCCCCAAACAAGTGTTGACGTTGCACAAGGACAACACAATGAATTGTATGAATTATGTTTAACTTCATGTTTTTTTTGTTTTTTTTTATGAAACAAGGAAAAAATAACCAACCAAAATGCTACTTTTGTCATTTTTAGACAGGCCATAGCTTTTTTTTATTTTTTTAGAATTAATTTCTATTTGCTGTATTTCCTATTATGTATGGAAATGTTGCCAAAACCTGAACTGTTTTCATTTTATTCATTTTTTAAAAATGTTTTTAAATGGTTATTTTCATTTTTTTTAAATGTTTGTGTATTATGTTAGACATTTCACGCTTAGATTTCGCGTTAATGATAATGTGAAAATGTGGATTAGAGGAAAAAAAGTGGTTTTGTTAGTGAAGACACAGATTCTGAAAGGGGAAATGAGGTGGGGCAGGTTGGGAAATTTTCTACATGGGTGGATTTTTCTATTTTAATTTCCACACTGATCCGTCGTTGTAAAAGCTGGGATAGATGAGCAGTTGAACCAAAGAGAAAGTATGGAGCCTAAGAAAAAAATGTAGCCCCCTTTATAAATGACCCTTTAAGGGTAGTCTATCTGACTCGACCATTGCAAAATTTTGAAGCATATTTCTATCCAGTGGTGACACTGTCATCCAGGCTGTCCCATGGCCCCAGCTGTGAATGCCAGTCTGGACACTCCCTGTGTGCAGTTTGCACATTCTGCCCATGTCAGTGTGGGCTTTTTATCTCCAGGTACTTCTGCTTTTCTCCTCTTCCTCAACACACGCTTGTGTACTTTAGTTTGTGACACTCTATTGGCCTGGTGTGACAGTGGATTGATGAATGTGGTCTGTGATGGACCAGTGCCTTGCCAAGGTCTGGCACCTGCCAGAATAAGATCCAGCTTCCACAACCTTGAACGTGATTAAGTGAGTTTGATAATGGATGAGTGATCTCCTAAAGTGTACCACACAGAGTGTTATTTATGTAACCCCTCAATGGGTTGCCAGTTCATGCAAAACCAAATTTTACGAAATGAATTAATGTTCACATACACAGTTGTCTAGACTGCTGTGAAGCTGTTCAGATTTAATTTGAGCCTGTGGTGCCTTCTGTGTGGAGGGTGCTTGTCCATGTAGGCCTCCATCAACACAGTCCATCGACATGCTGGGATGCCAGTTTGTAACTCCAGATAGACTTTATGTCAGTCAAGTCTGCAGTGGGTTGCTTGTTTGCACCAATTTCTGTCATGTTCTTGAATCCTTTCTGGAGAAAGCTTGTTCAACTCAGTTAAGGTGCAAAATGGCAAAGCAAAATATAACACAAAAGTTTAACCTTTTCTTAAAACATATTTGGCTATTACTGGCTTCTAATGAACCTCTTGAGATTTGTCATCTTTGGTTCGATTGCTCTAAGCACGTCCTGTTTGCCCATGAGAGAGCATTTCTTTGAAGAGTCTGCTTGACCAAAGTAGACCTACATGGTGCATGCAGTTTGCTGTGTCTTCACTGTACAACAGAACCACATGTTAGAAAGAAAAATGCTAAAAAAAAAAAATAAGAAAGTAGAAATTTAGAGATAAATGCTAGAACCAATGAGAAAATGCTTTAACATTATTTGTTTTTGTTTGCATTGTTTCTTTTGTGGAAAAAAACCCAAAAGCTTTAAACGGTTTGTAGACAGGTGGGTCCTCACGTGACTTTTGGGCAGAGATCTCAGTCCCCCTCAGCTCAGTGTTTCTGAATCCTACCTGACCCAAGGATGATCCCTGCATCATACAGAGGATGTTTCTTTTTTTTTGTTTAATAAAGTGGATGCTGTAGGGAGCAAAGTCTTCCAGGAAGGGCAATTAGTTTTGTTAATTTTAGGCCCCCAATTTATATTCAAATCCCAAATCTATCACTCTGGATCCCATGCATTTTGCTTGCATGTTAAAAAGTAAACTTAGATGCCGTAAACCAAACATTAAAACTTTGGCTTTTTCTAAACTGCCCACACTATGGCAGGCAAATTACACAACTGTTCTGATGGTCAGAAGCAAATGCTGCTCTTGACCACCATTGGTATCACTTATTTATTTGGACCAATATCTTGATATAAATCCTTGTCTTGTGAATATTGGACATGGCCGACATTCATTAGTTGGTATCTTTTGATCAGAATACAAAATCTGCCCATTTTAGCTACCTTCTGGTAAAACTGGGCAGAATCAATTTAGTCCAATTCATTTCCAGTAAGCAGCAGGCAGGATCACATGAGGTAAGCAATATGGAGGATCATCTTCCTCCAGACCATTTCTGCTAAGGATCGAAGACTATAAAATAATTCAGTTCACATCCATAAAATAGCCGACAAGGTCATCTTACTAAACTTCATTTCGAATAAAGCAGGGTTCTATGAATCCACTTCTCATCCATGAGCACCAGAACAGATCAGGTTAGTCCAGTTCAGTTCTAATAAGCAACAGAGGATCGTCTGAATCCACGTCATGTCCAGTAAGCTGCAAACAGGCTTATTGTGCTCCACCAAAAAGCAGACATGATGTCCATTTTCTTCCCACTAAGAAGCAGAATCTTATGGTGTAAAGAGATGCCGATCAATGCACCAGTGCCAAGTTTAGATTTATTTTATGCTTGTCCGAGTCAGTCACTGAAACAGCAAAAGAACAACAACATACAGTATACTGAATGCCAAGCATCTTCCATGGGAATCCAGAAGAAATCCCCGCTAAAATAATATGTATATATTTTGTCATGTCAGTAAAGACCCCTACAATTAGTTGCACTAAAGATATAGTATTTATTTATTTTATTATTTATTTCAGAAAACTAAGTGCAAAGTGACATATTGTAGATTGTTAGACCCTCGTTTTTTTATTTCTACACCACCTTGCCGATATCGACCACACTTCTAATGCAGCTTCCTCTGATGTAGTCATTGTTCCTTTGGTGCTGATTTCCATTACTTCATGACCCCTGTCCTTAGTGGAGGTATTTCTCCAGTTTGAATTTCTTCAGTCAAGCAGTAGTCCTTAACAGGCAGTTATTTTAAGTAATATTATCTTCCAAACATATCAGCTTCTTGTTTCTGTATTAAACATTCAAGAGCTAGAAATGTGCTAAAGGCTTAAAAAAAGGATGCTAACATGAAGTGCTACTCTGATGTGAATATTGAGAAGGGTGGAAACGTTCTAGAAGGGAACGACTGAAAAAAATGCGAGGATGAGTAGTGGTAAATGGGGGTAACTGGCCAGTCAGCTGCCCCTGACCAAAGCGTCCTCATGCCCTTCTGTAGCAAAAGCTGGCTTAAGAACTCCACATACACTGAGATGGAATGTCACGGTGGGGGACGGGGTCTCTGACTTCTGCAGTTTCTCATGCTAGAGCACCGGTCACTGAGCCATAACCAAAAATAAATTAATAAAGGTCTCTAAATAAGATGCCGGTGCACTGGAGTGGGGAACACCAGAAATGACAGACTTTATTTCCAGTAACCACCAGTGAGGCTGTGAAACGCTGGGTTCTCTGCCTAAAAACAGCTCTGAGGTTCCCACCTGACTCTCCGACTCCTAGTCAAATGTCTATTTCTTTCCTTCAGATACTTTAATGTCTGAAAACCAAATAAAACAAAGAGCATTAATGTGACATCTACTGTGTGGTCTCAGTTTCTGTTATTCCTGTGCCCCTTTTGAAGGTCTGTACAACACTCTCCTCATTTCATTTTGCTTAAGTCAAGGTGATTGTGTAGCTCTCACTCAGAACAACACAAAGCTGTCCAGTGATGATGACTATGACTCTTTCCTTCTTAACAACATCACACTGTTTTCTTGAATGGGCCTGAAGAACACATCGTAAATTCTCAGATCTGTCCTTCTACTCATCACATTCCTCCAAGATGTTGACTTCTTTATTTGCTCATAAGTTTGGAAATTCTTTTAACTTGTGTGAGGAGGTAGGTATCTAAATTGAAAATCTATCCCCATGTTCATTAGGGATGTTGGCCATTGTAAAAGAAGAGTCAGGGTGATTAGGAAGGTTTGGAGTTCCAAGATGGAAGAAGAATGCTCGGATGCATTACATAGTGGTAGAGGTGACTGAGATCAAAGCTGGTGATGTGTGTTGATCACAATGACTTGTAGCAGAGCTCTGCTCCAATCTGGCCACAGGGTGAAGGCGAGAAAAACTGTTGGTTTTACATCAAATGTAGTCAGGAAAGGTGGATGATAACGTAGGCGACAATGTGACCCTTCTCCTTTGAATCTTTTAAAGCAGTCAAGTGGTCACACACATGACACCACCATTGATGGATCTAGCACACTCAGCCAATGATCATCACCAGAAATACCTAAAAGTGATGTACCAGGCCCACCACATTCTACTAGATGCCCTGGCCCTTGAAAACATTCTGTACATAACATCACTGGTCACCTTTTGGTTCTATTAAGTAATTTTCTACTTCATCCAACTCTGTTACATACTGTACACTCTCTTCATAAATGAGATTTATAAAAGCTACTTTATTTTGTAAATGTTTGGTGGCACTGTGGTACAATGGTTCCCACTGCCTGATCTAGCATCCTGGGTTCAAATAAATGCCATGTCATTGTCTCCGTAGACTTTCTTCCCACAACCCCAAAGATGTGTGTGTTTCTAAGGTGTGTGTGTGACGAGCCTGTGTGGTGAGTCCTGTCATCGTCTGGTATCAGGTATTTCATTCCCAGTTCCTAGTGCTACTCCAGTAGCACTTCCATGACTTTGAATTGGATTAAATGGGCTTGACAATCCTAAATTATGCTTCTTTTCAAAGCACAGTGTTTGTTTTATTAAATCTGTAACTGTGTTGAAAAGGGCGGTAAACACAAAATGTTAAGCTCAGCTCAAGTAAAATGACATGTGTCCATTACTGTCATAGAGTGTTTCTAAATCAGATGACAAATTCAAAACATAAAGAGAAAAGCCTAATAATTCAGGCGCACCTTCTATTAATTAAACAATGGTCTTGATTACTAAAAATGAATTATTATTATCATTATTAGATGAATGATTTATGGCAGGTTCAGCTAAACACATTTTAAACAGTGAGTCTACATTTATCAGAAACAGGGTCTTCCCCCTCTAACCTTAACATAATCATTTTCAAAAACTAAATTATAATTAACTTTTAATTACAACACACATTATGATACACTTTAACAAAAATAGCTACACACAACCTAAAGTACAAATGCAATCTTTTAAACAACATAGCCCATGATACTACGGTATATTAACCCAGAATTCCATGGGAACACTCGTTCTTCATTTCTCCATAAGCCAGTAAAGCTGAAAAATTGGAGAATGGAAAACAAACACCAAAGGTAATAAAATGCACTGTAACACTATAGTTTAGGTACTGGGAAAATGCATCTGTCATGTCTTTACTCTCCTGTAGCAAGACCTTAACAAACACTTTGGGTCTTCATAACACTTACATACCATCAGTAAAGTGTTTATTCATCTGTGCAATGTGACCGACTAAAAACTGAGACACATTTCTCTTGATATTTCAGATTTAGCATAAGACTCATAACTCCTTCATGTTAACAAGTAATTTTACCATTATGGCCATAACTGCACAGACATAGTAACGCTATCTACTGAGGTTTTATAGCATGTAAAGTGTTACCAAACTTACAATTTAGCATATAATAATATTGTAGTGTATGTTTCATTTGTTTTATATAAGGGATTCACCATATGAGCAAAACACAATTTAAACACAAGAACAACTATAAACAGTGTGAAGAGACTTAGGCTATGTCCACGCTACAATGTCAAAATTTAAAAATGGCATTTTAAAATAAAAGATCTCCATCCAGATAGGCACTTTCACATCGTTTACAAATACAATACAATACAATACAGTTTATTTTTGTATAGCCCAAAATCACACAGGAAGTGCCGCAATGGGCTTTAACAGGCCCTGCCTTTTGACAGCCCCCCAGCCTTGACTCTCTGAGAAGACAAGGAAAACTCCCAATAAAACCTTGTAGGGAAAATGGAAGAAACCTCGGGAAAGGCAGTTCAAAGAGAGACCCCTTTCCAGGTAGGTTGGGCGTGCAGTGGGTGTCAAAAGGAGGGGGTCAATACAGTACAATACACAGAACAGAACAATTCCTCTCTGTCCACTCTAAAACAACCAAAAACGTAGTTCACATAGAAATTCACCTACGGTGCACTGTGCGCTGCTCCTTGAAGGGACAGTAACACTGACGGCCGTGAGATTTATTACAAGACCATAGCAACTGATAAATATTTTGGTTTTTGTGCGTGTATGCAGAATTCAAACTGCACAAAATGCACTTTCGATACATACAGGTAAGCGGTACAAGAGCCATTGAAAGCAAGTCCACTATGGTGAAATATGGTTTTCTTTTATGAAGGGTGACCAATCAGGGAATGAGATGTTGTAATGAGCAGGATCCAATCAGGAGAAGGCCATATAATATGCACAAACCAATCAGAATACAATTAGAGTCTGTGTTTTTTGAAAAGCTCAATTTTTTTCCTGTCCACATTACAACAATGAGGCTGCGTTTTCAGAAGTATCTGGCTCTGGAAAGCATTTTCAGAAGTTTTCATGTTTGGGATTGAAAATGTCAGGGCAGTGTGGACAAGAGGTGAAAATGGAGACTACTGTTTGTGTTTTAAATGAAGTGTAGTAGTGTGGACAGGGACTTTAATATCACAAGGGGGGCAGATTAGAAGAAGATGTTTTATCAAGTACTGCATATATCAAAACTTTGCTAGAAATGAAGACTTCAGAAACCGAGCTTACTCATTTAAATTAAAGTATTTTAGATATTTGCTGAATATTCACTCATTGGAGGAAAAAAAAAACTATTCCGGTTTCTGACACCATAATAAAGGTCAAGACTGATCACAAACATTTGTATTTATATACCACACTGTCATACAAAATGTGTAGCTCAAAGTGCTTTACAAGCAGTAAAAGAAAGAATTATGAAAACAAGGGGAAAAACAAATAAATGCATTACATAATGTTTTAAAGCCTGTTTAAATGCAATGCAGGAGTCACAGGTTTCAGGATCTATTTTAAATCACAATGCATTTCCTTTTTATCTGCTCCTACTCTAAACAGACCAAAGATTAATAATATTTCAAGAGCATGAAACATTATCTGAGAGGCTAAAGTGGATTAGATGTAAGAGGAGGAGGCCAATGTTGCAGACACAAGGGCATTTATTATAAATAAAGCACTGGATGGCTATAAGGAGTGACAAAATATGCAAGTAAACAGAAACAAAACAAAAGCCTAATAGCCGTCTAGGCCTTCCTACATGGCTATCAAGTTGGGTGGCCGGCCCACTCTTCACCTCAGTACCATGTCCTGCAGTCCTGTTTACCACGTGCCATTCCTCTTCGTTGAATCTCTAGCTTCACTCTCGTTTGAAACCTTGTCATGACTCATCCTTAACTCCAAATTCCAGAAGAGTCTGCACCAAGTTAAATGTTCACGATGATCACCCAAATTACTTGCAGGGTCTGGAATGTTGTATGGAGTTCCTTGGACTGTCCACCTAGACTTCACTTAACCAGCCCGAGATATTCCAAAAAAACAAATCTCCAATTAAGCTTTTCAGGACCAGGTAACCTCATCAGACAGCCTACCATCATACACCCTCTTGGCGACAGTCAGGTTCTCCTACTGGATCCACTACAGATGCTACTCTAGCATGCAGACCCAAGCAAGAGGTTTAGCTGTTGCCTTAACAAACATTAGCATTGTAACATAATGTAATTCACCTTGACTGTGGTGTGATTATTAGTGTGTTCATCCAGAAAGAAATTCAGCAGAAAAACATGAATGAAAGACCAGAAGATGAACGGAGGAGTATGAGACTAAACAACAAAACCAAAACACTAACCACAACTAACAGTTAAAATGTAACCAGCATGGTGAAAAGCAATAATTTGAGTATCCAAAATCTTGGACATAAGCACTAGTGGGCCACCATTTTAGCTACTATCTAAGCGATGACATCATGCAATCAACATCATGTCATCGCATAGTCACAACATAACAGTACAGGCAAAAACAATATGGATGCCATTGTGAAAAAAAATACTCAAGAAGACAGTTCCCACCATAAGCAAAATAGTTGTGTGAAAATAAATAAAACTAACAATAAAAATAATTAACGAGTCTAAATCAGACAACTAAATGCAAAAACTTCCCAAAAGACATGCAGGCAAGATGTATTGGTGCTGTTAAATTGGCATGTGTGTGTGTTCACTCTGCAGTTGACTGCTGTCCTGTCCCAGGATTGTTTCAGACTTGTGCCTGATGTTTGCTGGGATGGGCTATGGCCTCACTGTGACCCTGCTCTAGATAAGCGAGTTTGGAAATGAATGGAAAGATGGAACAAGATACTGCCCTTCATTGATTAATGTTTAATAAAGAGCCTTACTTAAGCACTTCTAGCTTCCCATTCAAAGGGAATGACCTTTTGGTTTTTCTTGGACATTTGCAACTAACTCAAGAACTATTTTGGAGCTGTGATGCTTAGTATATTGTGAGTGAGTGAACCACAGAACGTACATCTCACTGCAGCCCCGCCTCCTTTGGCAGGCTGCAATGAAGACAGTGTCTGAAAAACATGGAAATAATTGACACTGAGACTGAGTCTCCCTACTGCCTGGCTCCGCCCCAGATGTCCAGCCCCGCCCCATTTGGTGTGCTGCAGTGAAGCATATTTGAAATGGCTGTGTAGATGATCGAGTGTTAGTGCCAGTGGTGCACATTTCAAAACTATCCCAGATACTTCTTACACACATTTTGTTAATTTGGGGCTAGCCTGTATTTTAGATAACTGGGTGACTAAAACAATGTGCTTTTTTGTATAACCCTTTTGTTTTCTGGTAGTATTGCAGTAACAAATGTGCCCACAAAAATATACCAAAGTAAAAGTAGACATTTGCAATTTAAACTCTAGTAAAATAAAACCGAAAATAAGGAGAACATTTTTTACTCATGTAAAGTAGAAACATTTTCAAAACACACTCAGATACAGAGACAAAGCAATTGTGCTTATTATATAATGCTGATTAGGTACACATGACAATAAATATGATCTTGAATGCATTCACTCATTTGCTAATTCAGAGTTTTTAAAATTTGTTGATGAGACAAAGTTTGGGGCACTGACCTCCAGACCACGGGCAGCTGTAGTCCCACTAAAGGAATCGGGCACTGCTTTGGTGTTTGCAGGTTGGCAATTCTACTAATGGATACCTTGGAGATGAACAGAAGATAACATAACAACATAACATAACATGATATACCATTACAGCTCATAACATAACACAACAGCACATCACATCACATCATCAAAACCTCATAATCATATATTTCTCTCTAAATCAGGAGAGGTTTATGCACCAAGTCCCTCCAAGTTAGCCTTCAGTTAATGTATGGAACCTTTAAGACCCAGTAATTAAATAACTCATTTATAAAAATGATCGATTTAGGGAATTTAGAGTTTAGAATTCAGAGTGCTTCTATTTTTATAGCAAGGAGCTTCTAAATAACAGAGTTGCTTTAGAACTAATTTCAAAAGTTTTTCTAGAGAAGACTGTAAGAAATACACTGAGGAACAAGTGACATTTTCTTACTTTTAAAGCAAATACAGCAGAGATACAGCAGAGGGCAGCCATCAGCTATGAAGGACAGCAAAGGGACCAAGAGCTGCTACTGCTGCTGCTGCTGCTGCGTGTCTTTAGTTACGTACTGAGGGATGCTAATTTGAGAGTGATGGAGAGGTGACAAGGACAGCCTGTGCAAAAAATGGTAATATACTGTAATCTATATTATATATATATATATATATATATATATATATATATATATATATATATATATATATATATATGTGTGTGTGTGTGTGTGTGTGCAATGTGCAATATATTGGTGTCTTGCATTTGTCACCTGACCAATTTTCAAAATTCTATGCTGAAATGTATTTTCCTGTGATTATTTGATTTAAAAACACAAAAATACTAAATATTTTTTTTTAGTGTAACATTGTCATATATTACGAAAACATTTGAGAAAGTAATTCTGCAGTCTGCATAACTAACTGTATTGTGGAAGCTCTAAGTCGGCCCAAGTGAGATACAATTTGCTAACAAGAATACAGTCGCCTAATATTTTTGCCTCCAGGGAAATCATTAAAATACAGTTTATACAATACAATTTATTTTTTGTATAGCCCAAAATCACACAGGAAGTGCCGCAATGGGCTTTAACAGGCCCTGCCTTTTGACAGCCCCCCAGCCTTGACTCTCTGAGAAGACAAGGAAAACTCCCAAAACCTTGTAGGGAAAATGGAAGAAACCTTGGGAAAGGCAGTTCAAAGAGAGACCCCTTTGCAGGTAGGTTGGGCGTGCAGTGGGTGTCAAAAGTAGGGGGTCAATACAATACAATATACACAACAGAACAATTCCTTAAGACAGCATAATAATAAAAATTTTAGAAGTACGGTTTAACAGTAGATGATATGACATAATTAGGTTTGGATATTTTTAACAGCAACAGTTCAAATTAATTCACAATTGAGGGATCTTGTAAAAATGAAGACTAGAGATTATTCCACAGAACACAGAGATAAAATAATGAACACATAACATGGGAAATAAAATGCCCAAGTGTGAACTGTTAATTCAATTACAAGCAAGTGGAAGTGCCTTCCATCCACCCTGGTACTGCCTAAGGAAGGTCTTCTCTCAAAACTCTCCAGACAAACACTTGTAAGAGAAGCCATTGGGACGTCAGTTTTCAATTTGAAGGATTTTGAGGTCGTTATCTCAGACTGGTCTAAAGACATACCAGTCAGGCATAATAAGGGCTCTCCATGACATTAGTCTGTATGGCAAACATCACTCAAGTTCTGTTGTCAGAAGAGACCAAGACAGAACATTTTGACCAAAATCTAAAGAGTAACACTGCCCACACTTCAAGAAGACAACGCAGTACATAAAGTGAAGTATGGTGCTAGTAGTGTTATGTTATGGAATCAGGCTGGACATCTGGTTGAAAGAGAAGCAGGAATGGATGATGAGAAATACAAACACTCTAAGATGATCAGTTACAGTCTGCTAAAATGAAAGTTTGGGAGAAAATTCACGTTCAATGATTCAAAACCACAAGTCCAAAGTAACCTTTGGGTGGCTCAAGGAATAAATGTTGAATGATTTGTACTTATCATCTAAATATCCCGAACAACCTGAAGCAAATCTTTCTGGAAGAAATGGCCAAAATGAACAGTCAGCAAAACTGCTACCTGCATAGACTTAATGCCCAAAAGCTGCTACTACAGCAGAAGGGACTCCATAAAATATTGAAGGGTGGGTATTGAATATATGTCAACAACATATTGTCATTTTACAAATTTTCATGAAATAATGTCACATATAAAAATACTTTGGAGTTTTAATATTTTGAAATAAAAATATCACAGAGAACTAAATCTCAGTCGTAATATCTGTTTTTCAGTAAAATTAAAGAATCAGTCGAAGGACTGTATATATATATACATTGTGGAGCATGGCCCGGACACAGACAGGCAGACATCATTTTTAAGCATCCACACACGTTTATTTAGTTATTATTTACAAGGTGCACATACAACCCCCAAACTCCCCCAAAGTCCAGGCCTCACAATGCCCTCCACTCCTCCTCACCAAGACCTTGTCCTCTGCACTCCCGACTCCAGCCATCGAATGGGGGGAGACGGCCCCTTTTATCCCCACCCGGATATGCTCCAGGTGCCTCCCGATTAGGAAGTACCGGCTGCGCACCCGGAAGCATTCTGGGTGTCCCTGGTCTTCTTCCCCCCAGCACTTCCGGGTGTAGCGGAAGTGCTGAGGGCCAGGGCTCCACGGGGCGCCCACTGAGAGTGACAATGGGCCTATATAGGGTTGAGCTTCCAAACTCAGTTCCTGTGGTCCCCAAAGCCACCAGGGCGGTTGCCTCCATATGGTCTGGGGGAGGCATAAGCCCTCCTCCGGGGTGTCCCGGTTGGGTACCACCCGCAACCACCTGTGACTATATATATATATATATATATATATATATATATATATATATATATATATATATACACACACTGTATTTATTGTGATGAACAGCACCCATGGGCTGACACCCCATGCAGGTTGGACGCCGGTCCATTACTGGACCTGGAGGACAGAATATGGAACATTTCATGTTCTCTTGTAGAGGTTGGCAGAGGTTGGCAGAAGATGCCAACATTATGAAGAATGTGTTGGCATGCCTTTGGACATGGAGGAGACAGAATTATCCAGTATGGCTAAGTCCCCAAAAACAGGGATCACAAATTCCCATAGCATTTCCTGCTGGCATCCATGGAAGCCAACAGGGCTGCTCCATGACCGTACAATTCCCAGCATATCCTGCAGATATTCACTTGGATATCAAGGCCAAGGGGTGCTGCCATCTAGGGTACCAGTGAAGACCATACCTACGTCCCATTGTTTCCCTTTGTCCTTCCTATTTATTGACTTCCCAGCAAGGTGACTATCTTTGTCCTTTGCCCACCAGGATGCCAAGACACTCTTCATAATTTTGGCATCTCTGCCAGCCTCATGGAGAGAACATGAGATGTTCAATTTTTCCTTCCTCTTGGCCAGGTAATGGAGCAGCACTCATCCTGCAAGGTGTGCCAGCCCATGAGTGCTGTCCGTCACATTTTATTGTTTTATAGTTTTTAATCAGAGTGGATTTAATTCAGCATTTTGGACATTGATGACCAGGAAACAACTCTCTGCAGTGTGATCTAAATTAACTATGAATATAAAATAAAACAAATTCTCACTGGATTGAGATAAGGACAGTGACTCAGCCACTCCAGGACATTCACATTGTTGTTTTTAAGTTATTTTGTGTAGCTTTGGTTTTATGCTTGAGGTTGTCGTCTTGCTGGAACACAAATCTTCTCCCATTTCTTGCAGACTGTATCAGGTTTTCCTCTAGGATTTCCAAATATTTTGATGCATTCATTTTACCTCACAAATCCAAATATATGCATCATTCTTTTAAGCTCACAGTATCAGGATTTAATCTGTGATGGAATGTGTTGTGTGGTATACGTCAGAATGTAATGGCTGTCTCTAGGTATCCAGTCTGCTTTCATTTTTAATTGTAATTTGCCACTTGACCTGTTTCTTTTGACTAAGCTGCAAACAGTAACTGTTGGAGTGTTTTAGGCATTAATAAAATTAGAACAAAGAGGTGAAGATTAAGAGTGAAGCTCTATTTTACATAAAGAGCAGTGGCAGGGTGTAGTGTCCCACAGTTCCCGAGATCAACGTTCAAATCATGGCTGGTATGGAGTCAACACATTCTTTCTGCATCTGTCTGGGTATTTTCCTCTGAAGAATATTGGATTGATTGCTCATTCTGAATCAGACTTCTATAAAGGAGTGTAGGTGTGTACTTTCGTATGGCCTGAGATTCAAGTGGCACCCGATCCAGAGGTCTTTGCTATATTAACCTGCCTTGAAAGTAAGCAAGTTCAGAAAAAGAACGGCCAAATGGCCCCTGGAAACTACCATTCCTCAGTTCAGCTGACAACATGTCGCAATAAGATCAACATCATGGAGATCCAAAGAGATGTGATTAACACAAAGGTGAGAAGATTCGTCCACTCATGTTCCAACTCTCTTTATGTTTCTCTGGTTGTCTTGGCCTTCTAAGATTCAGTATTATTTCTTCTCTGTACAGTATATGGAGGCTTTCATCCTGCCATGCTTCTTTGCTAAACATTTGGTCCACAGTCATATTAAGCTAACCAGTCTGACCACACTGAGTGGCAATAATTGAATTTACCCCATGATACACTGATGCTGCATCCGCAGATGATGATGCTTAGACATGTTGCAGCTCCCTGGGAATTGGAGGTGAGAAAAGGAGGAACTGAATGATGCCCAAGGACCAAGGAGTAGAACTATTGCTTTTTCTGATGGAGATTAGCCAGATGAAGGGGTTTGGGCAAGTAATGTGCATGGCACTTGAGTAACGTCCAGGACACAGCCCACTAGGAGAAGCTGCAGAAGCAGACCCAGGACATGTTGAAGAAACTGCGTCTCTCTTCAGGCTGGACAATAAATAGGCTTTCCCAAAAAGTACTTGTAGACAGTTCTTAGGCCACCACCACCTGATCAAGGCACCATGCAGCCCCCCCGGCTGTCCACCAGACCAACACCATCAAATCCTATCATGTGAAGCCTGAAAACAAAGATTTACAAACATTTATGTTAGGCGGAATGCTCAGCTGGGGCAGGGTGGTCTTTCTGGCTTTGGAAGTCTGCATTTGACCTTATCTTTTTCCTTTGTTACTTACTCTTTAATATTATTGCCTTATCTTAATTGTTTTTCTTTTTTTGTAACTTTCCCTTTGTCATCTTGGAAAGCACTTTAAGCTACGTTGTTGTATGAAAATGTGCTATAAAAATAAACGTTGCTGTTGTAGGGGTACATTTTCAGGATCAGCCTGTTTTAGCCTGTTGTCACTATGAGACCCACAAGGACAAATGAGTGGACAATAAAGTGACAGTAAAAATAATGGTGGATGGATAAGATGAAGATGGTCAGCTTATACTTAAAAGCTGTAAAAAATGACTCACTGGTGAAACAGTGATAAGTTGTCAGAAACCTCTGAGAAGCAGCAACTTCGGCATCGTTTCTGATGACTCTTAGATCTGCTGAACAGCAGGAAGGCATCACTAGATCTGCAGCACTGCACTTTAGATAGTAGATTAATGACTAAATTAGGATGACTGCCAGGTAGCTTCTGCCCCTAACACTACATCATCCATCTTGAACTTGCCAGGCAGGGTGCCAGGGGTTCACTGGGTGTCACAGGGGGAAACTATCATAATTACCATTTAGTTCTAGGTGGCCAGACACAGATTAGCATTTTCCACATTATACAGTATGAATATCCAGCTTTGAGAGATGTCTGCTCTGTTTCATACACATCTGAAGAAGCATGTCAGCTTATAAATCACTCCAGCCGGGCTGCTCCTGGCAAATGTCACCATGCAGAGTGGGCATTTTTCAAGATTCTCTCCTAGTTTGCTTCACAGACTGATGTGAATTCTGTAAGATGATTGTGAGATTAATTTGTCAAACATTCTCTAAATGATAAACTTACTGGCACATCTGAGCCAATAGGTGCCCATTGGCATAGGGCTTGTAAGACAGGGTGGCACTCTTCACTATTGAACAATATTTTAAAACTTTCTAGAAAATACTCTACACGTACAGTTCATACAGTATACTGACTGAGATGTGACATAAGTGGGAGGAAGAGTGCAGTTTACTGTCATCATGGAGAGCAAAGAAACTGGAATGAGCAAAACATGGGAGTCAGCCAAGACAATGAAAACCACGGAGAAGCAATGTGAAGCTTTCATACATGATGCTGGCATTTATATTTAAGAGGATTTCAAATTTAGATGGTGACAAGTAAGCAGAAATGCAGCAGAGAATCCTTCATGGTTATTTTCAGAGAAATAATTTAAACCACATTAAAGAAAACATGCACAATCACTGCAAACACGTGTAAATTGAGATTTGGTGATGTGGGTAAATTAAGACGGATGATGTATAGAATCTGGTTTTTATAAAGTGAACAGTCAGCTAATCATATTGACATATTTTATACCAGCCTTACAATGTCTTCATTTCATTTGATTTCCTAAACTTGATTTTAACGATGATTTCATTATTTTATTTACAGTGTCATTCATATCAATTAATGTCTGTTTTATAGCGTCTTTCAGATCTCTCTGTTTATTGCACACAGCCTTTCATGATTTCCTATTATATCATGCTTTTCATATCTATCTATCTATCTATCTATCTATCTATCTATCTATCTATCTATCTATCTATCTATCTATCTTATATAGCGCCTTTCATATCTGACCATTATTTTATATAGTGCCTTTTATATCTATCTACTATTTTATATAGTGCCTTTTATATCTATCTATTATTTTATATAGTGCCTTTTATATCTATCTACTATGTTATATAGTCCCTTTCATATCTATTTATCTATTATATAGTGCTTTTTGTATATATATTTCTAAGGACAAAATCGATTTAGAAACATAATATTTCTTCTGTTGAGCCTTCATTAGGAGACAAAGGCACAAAGACTATAGAGTTGAAACTGGTTTTATATCATTTTTGTTTTTTCAATATGTAAATAATCTTTACTTATTTCCTTTTCCAGATGAATGAATGTAAACTCAGCCTAAATAGCCTGATCTGCACAGCTTTGGGATGTGAGAGAAAAAAAGATGAATGACTTACCTAATCGGGGAAGGTCATGCAGGCATCATAAAGTGTGGGGATTATAAAGCAGGGCACAGGACACTGTGAGGCAGAAACTCTTCTTCTACTGAAATAAAGCTATAATGAGATAAAAAAAACTATAAATATAATTAGTAAAATACAAAATATCAGATGGAAATGTACACTAGGACTATAAGTCATCTCAATTGTATGGAAGGTTTGAACAGTCAGACTGGCTGTTTTCATGATAAACCCAAATAGCATTAATAGTAAAATTCACAGAACTGTTTTGTCAACATATATGCAGTAAACATCATCAGGTTCTCAAGCTACAGTAATTTTAATATTGCTGTCTCTTTAGAAGATTTTCAATGTTGTGTAAATAAATAAAACAGTCGTGAGGCACCGTTATATATAAATCCCAAACACTGACGTCCTTTATTTATACCTACAGGTGGAGTTTCACGTGCTTTGGTTAACGCAGCATGGCAGACTGTTAGAAACTTAACAGAACTCTTCCAGTAATCAGCTGGGTTCATTTACATATAATGACTACAAAGCCATTAAAACACACCAATCAGCTTACAGATAAATGGTCCAGAGACATACCTCTGTATTAAGAATGTATACCGTAGTTAATCATTAAGTGTCACAGGTGATACCTGCTTAAAAGAAATATGACTTCTATCTGTAAACTGTTATCAGAGAAAAAAATATAAAGGTAAATGTCACCCGTGGTCTCATATAACGTCTTAGTTAACAAGGCAGGCAGTTTACATTGACTGTCACTTACATTTTTAAGTCCATGTTCTTTTTGACACATCCATTTTCAACAGAAAGATGCAGCTTTGGTTAAGAAATAGGCCAGGATTTTTAATAGACTGTAGAGTTCATTGTCCAAATGTGAAAAGGTTCACTTTCCTTTTGATCTCTAAAGCATACAAGCCATGATTTCAAGGTAAACATGTCTCTTTAAGTTTAAAATATGTCTGAGGTGCAGCATATTTTACCACTGAATGAAGACTAGTGCATTAAAGAAGCCCATCACTCCCAGAGTGTTCATATAAACCTTGTGGAATTGTGTGGTGTGTAATCAAGTGCTTTATTTGTCACTACGGAGCATTACAGCAAGAGCTGGGAAGTAGATAGATAGATAGATAGATAGATAGATAGATAGATAGATAGATAGATAGATAGATAGATAGATAGATACTTTATTAATCCCAAGGGGAAATTCACATAATCCAGCAGCAGCATACTGATACAAAAAACAATATTAAATTAAATAGTAATAAAAATGCATGTAAACGCAGACAATAACTTTGAATAATGTTAACGTTTACTCCCCCAGGTGGAATTGAAGAGTCGCATAGTATGGGGGAGGAACGATCTCCTCAGTCTGTCAGTGGAGCAGGACAGTGACAGCAGTCTGTCACTGAAGCTACTCCTCTGTCTGGAGACGACACTGTTAAGTGGATGCAGTGGATTCTTCATGATTGACAGGAGTTTGCTTAGTGCCCGTCGCTCTGCTACAGATGTTAAACTGTCTAACTTTACTCCAAAGTAAAAATAAAAAAGTGAGCAGATGGCCAGTCCTGAATTGGGTTAAGGAAAACTGAACTCCTTTCCTGAAGGATTATCGACTCAAGACCGGTCGTTGCAAAAATTTGGTGCATTAACACTTTATGTAAAAAGGAGAAAAAAGTCCAAGGCCAAGGATTCAAAAAGAATACACTGTGGTCAGTGTATTTAATAAGCTTTATATAACTAGCCTGCTAATGAAATATTATTGTTTCATATACTCTATATTTATTGAGTGCGTGTGTGAGTTTATATATATGGCAGAAAAGTAGTGAGACTGGCAACACTGCAAGCGATCTGGCAACGCTGCGCTGCTGTCCTTGATAGAGCACGTGTATCAGTACCCTCCCATAGCTCAGTGCGAGTTTCAATTCCTTCCGTTAACTACGTGATTTTTGTGACTGCTATTAGCGAAGTTGTGTTTTTGGTTGTGCGTCACGCAAAATGGAACAGCGGAATTTGGAGCAACGTTGTGCCATTAAACTGCAAGGGTGACGTTTGAAAAGGTAAAACAGGCCTATGGGGAATATTCTTTATCCCGAGCTCAAGTTTTTCGCTGGCACAAATCATTTTTGGAAGGCAGAAAACACGTTGAAGATGAACACCGTTCAGGGAGGACTTCAACTTCAAAAACCAATAAAAACATTGAACGTGTGAACACTCTTGTGAGATCAGACCGTCGTTTAACATTAAGAATGATGAGTGAACAATTAAATTTGAACATATTTACCGTTCATCAAATTTTGACTGAACGTTTGCACATGCGAAAGGTCTGTGCCAAAATGGTGCCGAAAAACTGCCCTCTCCATAACAGAATTTTTGACCTCAAAAGGCATTCCTGTGGTTCCCCAGCCCCCTTATTCACCTGACCTCAGTCCGTGTGACTTTTTCCTTTTTCCTAAACTGAAAAATGTCCTCAAAGGACATCATTTCGGGACTTTAGAAAACATCCAAAATAGTGTAACGGACATGCTGAAGACCATACCGGTTGAAGACTTCCAGCGCTGCTACCAACAGTGGGAACAACGTCTCCATCGGTGTGTAGCTGCCCAAGGGAACTACTTTGAAGGAGATAACATTGATGTTTGAAAAAATAAAAACTTTGGTAAATAAAAAATCAGTCTCATTACTTTTCTGCCACACCTCGTATATATTTACTACTTTGCATAGTTTACTGTCAAATAATGCTCATCAGGTGTACACACTCCACTGCTCACCTTGCGTGGTTCGAACCTCGGATATATATATATACTGTATACCATATATATTCGCATTTAAGTTCTCCATCAGATAAGTCGGGACTTGATTTTATCATATAATTTCCAGTATTTTGTAATGTCGGTCGTATAAGTCGAATGCAGAAAACTCACGCTATTGTTCCAAGAGATTATGATATGCTAACGCCCACCTGAGAGGGTAACCACTGAGCACACAGCCTTTTTTTATCATGTATTGTGCATAATACCCAAACTAATCCGAACTTACGTTTGCACTATTTTGTGTTTACCGTATGAACATCCCTTATTTACGATGAAGCTTTCGATCGGAAGAAAATATGAAGCTGATTTTAAATTAAAAGTCATTGAAGTGCCAAAAGAAATTGGTAACTGCACTACTCCAACAAAATTCGATGTGTCTGAGAAACTGGTATGAGGCAAGAAGATGTAAAAAAAAAAAATGTAAGTGTTGTATTTTTGAATGGGCGTATACGTCATGGTCTGATTTTATGATCGATTTTTCGGGTTTCAAGACCCGACTTATTTGCGAGTATATACGGTATATATATATATAGTTACATAATTTACTGTCAAATAATGCAAGGAGTATGCAACACGTGTCTCGCCGTTATTTGGGCTCATCATGTGTACACACTCCACTGCACCCCTCGCAGGGATTGAACTTCAGACGTCAGCATCAGAGAGCTTTACGCTTTACGCTGCACCACGTTGTGTGGTTCGTTTATTTGACAACCTGGAGATCGGAGTAATTACATTCATAGTATCCGTAGTCTGAGTCCCGATCTGATTGTTTGGGTGGTTACCTACCAGGTAACGCATGGGGTTGGTCTGCCAGTCGCCAAACATCCGTCACGCCCTCTCAGTTGTGAGAAGCAAATCATATGCATGGGAGACAGTTTAAGGGCTCAGGTGAGGATAATTCTCCACCAATACACAAGGTGGTGCTGTGTGATAACACTCTCTCTTTTTCTCCCTCTGCTGCCCAGAAGACTGATGGCTCCCCTCCAATGACCTCACTTCCAATGTCAGCCCACCTGGACCCTCCTTTTCTTGACTGGGAAGTACCAACAGTTGGAATAGGACTCTGGTCTATTAGCTACTGACTTGTTCAATGCTGGTGGTTTAAACTTCTGCACACTCCTACAGCATCTGGAGAAGACAACAGTTGGAACAGAGAGCATTTCAGGTAACTGCTGCGTTCATCTCTGTCAATTTTTATTGGGACTAGGGGTGGGACTTGACTGTGAATTTGCATGGTAAAAGTGCTCTAACCCAAATTAAATATAAATTTATGTATGATTTGTGTCAACAGTGATGCTTAGAGGCAGCACTATAAGCTGAACGACAGTGTGATTTCCAGCATTGAACCTGGTCCATCTGTGACACTTTCGGAAGGACTCAGTATCTATACCAGAGCTTTGATGTGTGGTTCCTGTTAAACATCCACTCGTACATGTGGAGACTATGATCATTTAGAGAAATGAAAACACATTTGGCATGGACAGAAGCAAACCCCAAAAAACAAAACGAGAAATTAAAGATTAATAATTCAAAGGCAGTGGAGGGAAAAGGAGGCCTGTTCCGTTTTGGAACCATGTCTTGAGGGTTTGCATCTAACTGCACTGAAAAAAGAGTTTTCATCATCTATTATACTTTAGGAGAATGTTTTACATTAATGACGTGATAATGTCTGCAACAGAGCCTTCAAGCTGGTGTGGCTCACTATCATTTGGATAGTCATATGTTCTGTGTTGACCATCACACCACCTCCCAAGTCAATAGCCTCATGTCATTAGAGTTTGAATGATAATTTTCACTTTATGTAAATAAGACCAATATTCTAACAAAAAGAATTAAACATTTTTAGAGGGAAAGATAATTGGGTGATGTTTGGGTCAAATTTATGCACACAAACCCACTTCTGCTGATATGCTGAAGGAGCCAACAGCAAGGCCAAAAGATGAGCAGGTAGGCATATGAAACTGACCACCATGAATGAGCTGACAAGAAGCCTGGAGGCAGCTGCATTCATGTCAATAAATACTTCAGTGACACGTGGAGAACAAGCCATTAATAACAAACGTATGATGGTAAGAGGTGTAATGCACCTAAATGGAGTGTGGAGCCTTCCAGCCTGAGGTGATTGAACATGGAGGATGTGGGGTGAGTTCTCAACTACGTGAACTTTCCTCTATGCTCAGCAGTTTGATTGTTTGTAGCGGATGGCTCCATGAGTTTTACTTCACCTTTGTTTATAACTACATAATGTTTGAATAGCATATGATATCAATCATGGAGTAGATTCATTAAGTTCTACTGTATCTGTTAGGCTAGAGACTTAATTAAAATGGCTGCTCCAGACATTGCACTGTGAAGCCCACAAGCAACTAAACACTTCACCAGCAGACCAGGCACAACACATTTGTACATTATTGCTTCTGTTTCTTTCATATAAACATCTTGTCTGTGATTTGGGAGGTGTTTTACATTTCCTAAAATGTGTTTTTAGCTGTCTACCGCATTCTACCAGGATGAATCAGACAAAGCTTACACTGAAAATTTATAACAGAGAGCAAACAATAAATCTCATCTCATGAAAATTTCACACCCCCTCAATCCAACTCAGGCTCACAGAGGGCAGGAACCAATCCTGGCAGCATAGCACACAAAGCCAGAAACAGTCCTGGGGCCTCATGTATAACGCCGTGCGTAGAACTCGCACTATAACATGGCGTAAGCATACAAGCCGAAATGTGCTTACGCACAGAAAAATCCAGATGCAGGAATCTGTGCGTACTCCAACTTCCACGTTCTTCCGCTACATAAATCCCGATCAGCGTGAAAACTAACTCTCGTGCACGCGCATTTTGTAACGCCCCAAATCCTCCCAGAATTACGCCTATTTGAATATGCAAATCAATATAAATCGCCCTTAAGCGCAGCCTTCTGTGAAAAGACAATGGGAAAAGCACGGGGAAAATATAAGAATTTCAGCGAATACCAAGTGGAGGCAAAGGAAAAACATACTATTTGTTCAAATAAGCCGTGGTATAATCAACAAAATGAAGTTGATCGAGTGGCATAGCGTGTTGGAGAAACTTGAAAGCTCACATTCACAAAATCGCACAGTGCCGGAAATAAAAAAGAAGTCGCATATCAAAGTCACCGTGGAAAGCCGAGTTGTAAGCCCACTGTCTGAGTGTCATATGAAAGCTTATTAGGGTACAGAGAAAAAAGGCACACGGTGGGGAAAAAGCACGAAATGTCCACTTCAATCTCGACATTTCCACTTTAATCACGTAGTTTATTTTGTCATTAAAGTAGAACATCATAAACTTCATCTTAAAATCGTTTAATTAACCAGTTTCTAAAATCACATCGTAATTAAAGTAGCACGTTAAATGCTTTGTTTTGTATTTGATTTTCTATGTGCTCTATGTGTGTGAATCACTACTTGTTTCTTAAACCGGCTCTCTTCCTCCAGCTGGACACAGAGTCCATTACATTCGTGATATTACAGCTCTCTGAATAACTAAAATACTGAGATGTATACGTGATGTCATTTTCATGATGATAGGAGTTAAAGAACGTTTGTGCTCATGACACAAGCATTTCACTTTTGCCGAAATTTGTCGCTGTGTTTTAGCTGTGTTGTTATTTTCTCTTTCTGTTTTATATTCAATATATATTGGCGTGGCCGCCCCAAGAGTCCTTGCTTTTCTTTCCCCAAGTAACCGATCGCCACACAATCAGCTCTGTAATAGAAGTTAAGCCATCTGTAAGCTTAGCGCCGATTCTTCAAAACGTTTAAAGAACATTGAAATATCTTCGTAGTACATGTTTAATTAGTCTGTCCTTAAAGACACTCCCAGTGAAGAATATAGATTATTTAAATGAAGTTAAAGTTTTATCTGTATAATTTAACAAACATATTTTGCTGCATTTCACCTTAAAAATGATATCGTCATCATATGTAAATACGCGCTTTATAAAGTGGCTCAGGTTGTGCGATATTATAACTATAGTGCAAGTTTACAGTGGGGTGATTGTATTTATAAGTACAAACAGTTCTACAAGGAGCACTTGATTGGCTGCATTTAAAGTTCTTGGGATGAAACTGTTTTTGAACCGCGAGGTCCGTACAGGAAAGGCTTTGAAACGTTTTGCCGTGGCTGAGACAGCGTGTCTTTAATGCCGTATACCGATAATTCTCTTTCCGATCAGCTGCTGCTGTGATTCACACTCAGATACAGTGATATAAATACTCCGGGTGGTGCAGTGAGAGAAATATGGAAAAAGATGATCCGCTGTGGCAACTCCTAACGGGAGGAGCTGAAAGAAGAAGAAGAAGAAGAAGAAGAAGAAGAAGAAGTGAGAGTAACAACGCTAAAGCAGCTATGATATTTAAAATACTATGGCTGTGTCCTGGACCATTATATTGTTACAAGTTAATTACAATCAGATGCATTACACTAATAAACAATATGCGGTTAGTTTCTGTGTATTTATAAAGCCGCGTCATGAAAATAATGAGTAACCACACAGGAACAGTACCATTGCTTTGACGCTGGGTGCCGCCAGTTTGCAAAACCGAGCGGAGAACTTGCGTAGGACAAGGCATGAGGTACCGTGGAAAAGTGCGTGGCTTTACGCCAAGTGTAGGTTTTATACATCGCGATTTGAACGTGGAAAAGTTCTTACGCAACATTTCTGTGCGTACGCACCGTTTATACATGAGGCCCTGGTCAGGCGCGCAGTCCACCACAATGAACAATGGCCGATGAAACTCAGGATGCTGAGTGGTGCTACCTGCTACACCACGGTGCCATCCACAAACAACACCTACAACGGCAGCCATTTCCATCCCATACACTCCATCAGGTACTATGTAAAATAAATAAAAATCAAATTTGTGCCTGTTGCTTGTACTTGTTTGTGTATTCCTTTCATTTTCTTGGTCATTTTGGATGCTCAACAACGATTATTAAAGCCAGTCAGCCTTTTCGTTTACACTATAACAAATTTAATAAAAATCGGAGTGCTCTACAAAGTCTCATTGACATTTCACATGTGCAGCAGTTCTTCTGTTCTCTTGACACCGCTTAGATTTACAGACAAGAGGGTCGGATCACATCCACTCATTTTGAAATATACGAAGGTTTATCATCAACCTAAAGACAATTCAAACAGGCATTTTTTATGAAGACTGACATTTTCAAGCCATCTGTGTGAGCCACTGGATGCCCAGATAGGCTGTAGGGTGCGTATCAATTACGAGTCCTTGAGAGATGAATGATGTCTTGTTGTGAAGTGAAGGAGCCTCCGGCACTGAAGTCAGAGTTTAAAAGCAGGCTGCTTAACAAAGTAAACACAAAGGCTGCCTGACATTGCATCTCTGTCACCTTGAGCACCGCTGGACTCATCAACTGAAGAAAATGAAGCAGAAAATTAGCAAAGGTGTCAAGAACAGAGGAGGTAGCTATGGTCACTATAAATGCTTCCTTTCAGTTTTAAACTCACTTAAGGCAATTATAGAGTCATGGGGGACTGGGGCTCACTGAGCATTCCTGGACTGGGTGGCACAGATCCAGTTTAGAGATACAAGTGGATTTTACATGGAGAACATGCAAACCGCACACGGGCAGCAGCCAAGCTGGCTTCAAACTTAGTCTCCTGGAGCTGGGAGGCATCTGGGCTGACCACAGCAAGAACATGCCACCTAAATATAAATACTTAAATAATAATGTATTATTATGTAATAGTATATATAATTTATCCATCCATCCATCCTCTTCCGCTTATCCGAGGTCGGGTCGCGGGGGCAGCAGCTTAAGCAGAGAGGCCCAGACTTCCCTCTCCCGGCCACTTCTTCCAGCTCTTCCGGAGAATCCCAAGGCGTTCCCAGGCCAGCCGGGAGACATAGTCCCTCCAGTGTGTCCTGGGTCTTCCCCGGGGCCTCCTCCCGGTTGGACGTGCCTGGAACACCTCACCAGGGAGGCGCCCAGGAGGCATCCTGATCAGATGCCCGAGCCACCTCATCTGACTCCTCTCGATGCGGAGGAGCAGCGGCTCTACTCTGAGCCCCTCCCGGATGACTGAGCTTCTCACCCTATCTTTAAGGGAAAGCCCAGACACCCCGCGGAGGAAACTCATTTCAGCCGCTTGTATTCGAGATCTCGTTCTTTCGGTCACTACCCATAGCTCATGACCATAGGTGAGGGTAGGAATGTAGATCGACTGGTAAATTGAGAGCTTTGCCTTACGGCTCAGCTCCTTTTTCACCACGACAGACCGATGCAGAGCCCGCATCACTGCAGATGCCGCACCGATCCGCCTGTTGATCTCACGCTCCATTCTTCCCTCACTCGTGAACAAGACCCCGAGATACTTGAACTCCTCCACTTGGGGCAGGATCTCTCCCCCAACCCTGAGAGGGCACTCCACCCTTTCCGGCTGAGGACCATGCTCGGATTTGGAGGTGCTGATTCTCATCCCAGCCGCTTCACACTCAGCTGCGAACCGATCCAGAGAGAGCTGAAGATCACGGCCTGATGAAGCAAACAGGACAACATCATCTGCAAAAGCAGTGACCCAATCCTGAGTCCACCAAACCGACCCCTTCAACACCCTGGTTGCGCTTAGAAATTCTGTCCATAAAAGTTATGAACAGAATCGGTGACAAAGGGCAGCCCTGGCGAGTCCAACTCTCACTGGAAACGGGCTCGACTTACTGCCGGCAATGCGGACCAAGCTCTGACACGGTTGTACAGAGACCAACAGCTCTTATCAGGGGTCCGTACCCCATACTCCCGAGCACCCCCACAGGATTCCCGAGGGACACGGTCGAATGCCTTTTCCAAGTCCACAAAACACATGTAGACCGGTCGGGCAAACTCCCATGCACCCTCCAGGACTCTGCTAAGGGTGAAGAGCTGGTCCACTGTTCCGCGACCAGGACTAAAACCACACTGTTCCTCCTGAATCCGAGGTTCACTATCCGACGGACCCTCCTCTCCAGAACCCCGAATAGACTTTTCCAGGGAGGCTGAGGAGTGTGATCCTCTATAGTTGGAACACACCCTCCGTCCCCTTTTAAAGAGGGGACCACCACCCCGGTCTGCCAATCCAGAGGCACTGTCCCGATGTCCATGCGATGTTGCAGAGACGTGTCAACCAAGACAGTCCTACAACATCCAGAGCCTTAAGGAACTCGGGCGATCTCATCCACCCCGGGCCCTGCCACCAAGGAGTTTTTGACCACCTCGGTGACTTCAGTCCCAGAGATGGGAGAGCCCACCTCAGAGTCCCCAGGCTCTGCTTCCTCATTGGAAGGCATGTTAGTGGGATTGAGGAGGTCTTCGAAGTACTCCTCCCACCGACCCACAACGTCCGAAGTCGAGGTCAGCAGGCACCATCCCCACTATATACGGTGTTGACACTGCACTGCTTCCCTCCTGAGACGCCGGACGGTGGACCAGAATCTCCTCGAAGCCGTCCAAAGTCGCTCTCCATGGCCTCTCCAAACTCCTCCCATGCCCGAAGTTTTGCCTCAGCAACAACCGGCCGTTCCGCTTGGCCTGCCGGTACCTATCAGCTGCCTCCAGAGACCCACAGGACAAAAAGTCCTATAGGACTCTTCTTCAGCTTGACGGCATCCCTCACCGGTGTCCACCAACGGGTTCGGGATTGCCGCCACGACAGGCACCACCACCTTGCGGCCACAGCTCCGTCAGCCGCCTCAACAATAGAGGCACGGAACATGGCCCATTCGACTCAATGTCCCCACCTCCCTCGGGGCGGGTTGAAGTTCTGCCGGAGGTGGGAGTTGAAGCTACTTCTGACAGGGGACTCTGCCAGCCGTTCCCAGCAGACCCTCACAACACGCTTGGGCCTACCAGGTCTGACCGCATCTTCCCCACCATCGGCCAACTCACCACCAGGTGGTGATCAGTTGACAGCTCCGCCCCTCTCTTCACCCGAGTGTCCAAGACATATGGCCGCAAGTCCGAACACACGACCACAAAGTCGATCATCGACCTGAGGCCTAGGGTGTCCTGGTGCCAAGTGCACATATGAACACCCTTATGCTTGAACATGGTGTTCGTTATGGACAATCCATGACGAGCACAGAAGTCCAATAACAAAACACCGCTCGGGTTCAGATCGGGGCCATTCCTCCCAATCACGCCTTCCAGGTCTCACTGTCATTGCCCACGTGAGCATTGAAGTCTCCCAGCAAAACGAGGGAATCCCCAGAAGGTATGCTCTCTAGCAACCCTCCAGAGACTCCAAAAGGGTGGATACTCCAAACTGCTGTTCGGGCGCATATGCACAAACAACAGTCAGGACCCTTCCCCACCCGGCGGAGGGAGGCCACCCTCTCGCCCACCGGGTAAACCCCAATGCACAGGCTCCAGTGGGGGCAATAAGTATGCCCACACCTGCTCGGCGCCTCACCGGGCAACTCCAGAGTGGTAGAGAGTCCAGCCCCTCTCAAGGAGATTGGTTCCAGAGTCCAAGCTGTGCGTCGAGGTGAGTCCGATTATATCTAGCCGGAACCTCTCGACCTCGCGCACTAGCTCAGGCTCCTTCCCTTCAGAGAGGTGACATTCCACGTCCCAAGAGCCAGTTTCTGTAGCCGAGGATCAGACCGCCAAGGTCCCCGCCTTCGGCCACCACCCAACTCACACTGCACCCAACCTCCTTGGCCCCTCCCATAGGTGGTGAGCCTATATATATAATTTAATAGTAATTTAAATAAGATCAGCTCATATGGGTTTTTGTATCAACTCCATTGGCCCCCAGTCTGGGTGAGGGCGGGGTTATTACAGTAAGATCCATTAATCCGACAGAACTGTTTTCAAAGTGAGGAGTCAACGAGTCCCTTAGCAACAGACGGTGTGTGGACACCTTAAATGGAAAGCATCAGGACATCCACAACGTCATGGAGTGTAGAGTTCACATCTAAATGATGTCATTGCCTATCCTAACAGGGATATCCTTGCACGGGTGGCCATTTCATCATAAGGCCCACTGCACACATGTCCACGTTGAACAAACCTGCTCCTCTTTGAAAATTGGAAGGAAAACATGACAGCTCAGAGGAAAATCCTTCCTTTCATCCTTCTTATTCTGTCTATCCAGAGGGCTTCCTGCCTTACTCTCAGTCCTGCCAGGGTGGGCTACAGCACTTTAGTACCGAGAAATGAATAAGACAAGTTCAGGAAATAAACAATCTCTTGATTTAGTCATCACCCAAGGCAACTTAAAAAAATCAATACACATTTACAATGTCACGGTGGCCTTCTTATGCCAGTGCTGCATCTGTCATTTGTGAATTTTGTTTTCGAAGGGAGGGATTGCTCATGTTTTAGTTTAAAAGAGTAGAAGGCTTACTTCATGTCAAGATCACTTAGTTTTGACTTGGGTAGGCATTGTGGCTCTAAATATTATTAACTCCTTTGTTTTTCTGGAATAAAATTCTACATTGTACTGTTCCTTGCTTAAAATATTTAAATAGCGATACCGCTGATCTTTATTTCTTAAATAATTAATCTAACGGTCTCTTTATTCTTTTTAAGGGCAATTCAATTGATAAGACTAGTGCACTATACAGTAATCACAAATGTAACAAAAAATGAAACACATGTAACAGAATATGCAATTTTTAAACAAACAAGGAAACATCACACAACCCAGCATACGCAAACTGTTAAAGAATCAAGTCATTTGGGCCTCTTCTGAGGAAGATTTTGAATGGTGGACAGGGGAAGGATTTTCTGCTAAAACCATCTTCTGATTGTTTTCTTTTCACATTTTTAGCTTGGAGGCACAAGAGCAGAGCCAGAAGATCTTTACTGACTCCACTCCTATAAAAACCCAGGGATAACAAGTCAGGCTGCCATTTGCTGACCAGATCAGAGCAGAAGGCACATCCAGTGTCCATGGACTGCCTTTAAATCTGTTTAACAGATTGTTCATCTGAAATTAGCCGGCTGGCTATTATGACAGCTGCTATTGGTACAGCTAATCTTCAGTTTGTCTGTTTGTCTCTTATAAACCTTTATCATTACAAAACATGCACATACTGTAAGTCCAAATCACAAGAGTTCAGAGACGAGTGCTCTAAGACTACAAGGGATGTGCTGCCTCCTCTAAAAAGTCACCAAAAAAAATGTGTCAAATATGTACTGTTATATTTACATTGCTATTACAAAGAATGCGCTACAAAGTGTTCAACTTCATGGCTAGTTCATTCAGAATCAGCAATAATTTCTAGCAGGTCGTCTAGCGTAATTTTTAACTCATACATTCCCGTGGCAACATAATCCATTAAAACCCATTGAAGTGCAGCTTCACTGGACTTCAGTATCACTTCAGAACAAAGCAAAGCCAGAGAGTTATTGGACAAGGGCTTCAAAATGTCATTTCCAGGGAAGCTCAGCATCTCTGGGAGTAAATGGGGCAGTGGGCTGGCCAGGGTGCTGGGCTGCTGCATGATGATTGGAGGAACTGTCAAAGGGGCTGGACTTCGTTTTGATTGACAGCGTTTTGGCATTGGAGCATTTCAAGTTGAGTCCCATGCGGATTTTTGGCAAGTGAAGTCGTGAGACAAGCTGCTGCTCGTAGTCTGTTAATTTCTAGTGATATAGAGCACTATTTTCATTTGTAAATATCCTACTGTAAAGAAAAAAAATAATTATTGCATTCTTGAGTTTGCTCCTTGTTTCAGTTTAGTTTGTTTGTTTGTTTATTTCAAATGTCACAAAAGGGTGGAGGAAATAGCCAGCCAGCTAGTTAGCTGTGCGTAATGGTGGACAGTGCTAATATTGTTGACCTGATTTTTAACTAAGCCATTTGACAGTCTTCCTCATGAGGAGTGACTCAGAATTAAACGGCATCCAAAGTGTAATTTGGTTCAAAAGTCAGGAAAAAATAACCAGTCTTTTCAACTCTCCTGGGTATGACAAGGTGAGATGGCTGACTGGAAGTGCTGTGACAAAGACAATGTACTGTTGGCCATGCCTCTCAATGAAACCATCTCAGGGTGTGTGGTCAAAACTGGGTCCCGGAGATCTGGCTAACTCTTGCACGGCATACAAAAGACATGAGAAATGCAATGAACACGTGAGTCCATATGCACAGTTAAGTTGTCTTGGCAGGGTCAGAGTAGAACTTGCAATTACAGTAATGATGATGTCCGTATTCAGGTGGCAAAACACAATGAAACGGTGAAAAAAAAACAGGGCCTTTCTTACTCGTCTAATTGACATCACATCACTGCTTGGCTATCAAGAGCTGGCATTCAGAGGGCGTGATGAGGGTAGTGAATCTGCTAACAGGGGGAATTACAGAGAATTCAGTGAAACATGATCCAATATGATGCTGCCTTGGTCACACACGTCAAGTCATCTTCTGTGTTTTTCTGGCATGTCCCATTGCATGCAAAATTATTTGATTTCTGCTATTGCAGCCACAGTTGTTAATGAAATCAAAGGTCAACTTCAGACTGCTCCCTTTTTTGCATGGCAAGTAGATGAACAACTGACATTTCATGTCAGGCGCAACTGTCATAGTTCGATATGTTGATACTACAAGTCAAATTTAGGAGCAATTTGTTAGATTTTTTGAAGTTTCAGGAGACAATATACCAGGTCTGTCTGATGTTTTAAATGAAAAATGCAGGCCTACAATTGCAAAGAAAAAGTTGTGGTTCAAAACCTAAGATGGGGCTGCTGTCATGGCTTCTCCTCTGAATAGATGTCAAGCTAAGGGTGAAGCAATAGCCCTCAGTTCAAAGTTTGTACACCGCTATGCACGCAGACTCAACCTGCTGTTGTCTCGGGAGGCAAATGCAAAAATAAATCTGGATTCAGACAAGCATCTCTCTGTGGTTTGCCACATTCTTTTTCTATGATGAAAATGATGATGTCTTTTCTTAAGTCTGCAGGGTGTTCAAATGCTCCTGCATGGTGGAACTTTACAACTATGATGGGCTCCTGTGGACCTTTGAAAAGATTATCAAGGTTAAGACCTTTGTAGATGAGGACACACTCACTGCTGCCAAAGGCTTCTTAAGGACACAGGAGGATTTTGAGTTTGTTTTCATGCTGAACACATATGAACAAATCATTTCACTTTGACATTGTGCAACAGAGGGCTATGGATGTTCTTTACTGCAAACAAAGAACTGAGAATCCCCATGCTTTTGCAAAGAATAAGATGAGGTTTTCAAAGTCGTTCATGCAAAAGCGGCAAATCCCACGTCAGACACACAAAATGAGCCAAGTGAAAACGTCAGTGTCTGTCACAATTGCAGGATCCCCATGGCCATCCTACACAGTTTTACGGAGCAGATTTCTCAGCATTTTTCAAATTTGGAAAGTATCCGCTTCCTAGAACTAATCAATCCAGGGAATTGTGATGAAATTAGACAGTTGTTTCCTGAGGAGGCATTCCAATGTGTCCTGAAAAGTTATGGCCATTTCTTGGATTCAGGGAAGACTATATTTAAGTCATGTGATGTCTTGGTGTTTTTAAAGACATGGAGTTGGGTAGTGTAGTGCCTCAGCTATACAAGATATTGTTTTTCGTGGCAACAACTAGAGACATAAGCAGATGTAGAGAGGAGCTTCTCCTGCTTAAAACGAGTCAAGTTGTACAGCCGCAACACAATGGGCTAAAACTATTTAAGCAACCTTCCCAATTGGTATGACAGGGTCACAGACCACTTTCTACCAAAAGAAAGGAGGGCAGAATTTACATATAAATAGCATGATGTAATAGTTGACTAATTTTATAACGTAGGCCTAAAATGTGCTTCCCTTGTTTGAAAGACCACCAGCCCAGTGCAAGAGTCCTATGTCAGATGCATTCTTAAAAGAATCAACACCTGGGCAAATGACAGCAATTATGTTTGGATAGAAGACATCTGAAAACAAATTCATTACACATGAAGATGTGTCCACGTCAGACAAAGCGCCACCACAACAATGAGAAGAGAAAGAACATGGAAAATAATTGTAATGGGAGCACAACTACAAATAAAGAGCAACATCTATTTTTTTTTTATCATACTTTATTAATCCCAAAGGAAATTACTTGGTTTTTTGCATACCCCTTGGGGTCAAAGCACAGGGTCAGCCATAGTACAGCACCCCTGGAGCGACTGAAGGTTAAGGGCCTTGCTCAAGGGCTCAGCAGAGTAAGATCTCTTTTGGCAGTGAGGGTGATTCGAACCAGCAACCTTTGGGATACCAGTGCAGATCCTTAGCCTCAGAGCCACCACTCCACTCCACTCCACCCTACTACCTACTACTGCCATACTCTGTTGAAAAATGAGCTTTGGGGGGGCCTGGTTTAAATGCTGAGATGGCACCAATGGTGCTTCTCTCTTATTGGTAAAATAATAATAATAATAATAATAATAGTACATTTTATTAGGAGTGGTCCTAGGGTTTGGGTGGCCTTTAGCTAAAGGCGTTGCTTCCTACCTGAGTTTTATATGAATAGGTCCGCACCTCGAGATCACAATCTGTGATGAGTGAATTAGCTGAGCTTTATTTTGCATACAATTTTGAGAAACTGATGCCAGCTTTCTACTGTATGCAATTTCACAATCATGAAATGTAAAAATTTACTAAAATGAACTTATTAGAATTTTTAAGTTTTTTTGGGGTGGCCTCGTTCATGCTTTTGCATTTATCTGCATTTTTTCCCCACAGTTGCATAATGCAGGTAATCAGCAACACACCCATAAAATCAAAAGTACTTTGTGGCTCTTGTTCATATCACTGTGGAGGAGTGCAGTGTGATTTTAAAAATGTTGTCCACAAAGCACACCAAAAGCCACTTTTGTGCAGATTTCTGCATTTTTGCTTCAGAAAAACACACTAGACGGTGACCGTCCTGTTAGCGTTACCTCGCAAATGCCTTTCCCTGTGTATTGATTCCTGAGGATGAGGCCGAGTGCATGAATACTGCTGGCACTAAGTAGAATTATTCTGAGTATCATTTCTGTCTCAGATGCATCTTTAGGATTGCAATCAGCAAAACTGTCATTCATAACTGGCAAAGTGTCAACATACTACCAGAACAATCACACCATACATCTCTGTCATGGCTCAACAAAATGTTCAGTAGAGAACCTTATTTAAAGAGTAAATGACAGGCAGGAGCTTGTAAATTTATTTCAGTAAAATACTCCCAGGCAGGGACTAAACTTGGAAACTTTTAAAATGAGACGGAGGATTTTAATGTTGTTTTGAAATTCACCTGGAAGCCAGTGAAGTGAATTAAGATGGTCAACCATCTTAGTTCTTTGTTTCTTGCTACTGTGTTTTGGACAAACTGTTGAGTGGTAAGTGAATGATTTGGACAGCCTGACCATAAAGCATTGGTCACACATGTGCACCTGAAGGGCAGCCAAAGGGTGCAATCCGGAGTGTTAAAACCTCGGAAAAAGGGTTGGTGAGGAGTACTAATACCATCTCTCTTTCTCATTACAGACCAACAGAAGACTAAATAAGATTTCCTCACTTCCATCCTGTCCAGATGACCTCACCCTCTTTATTGCTGCGTTAATATAAAACCAAACTTATTCACTTTTCATTTGTCTTTTGTTGTTTTACAGTTGGATAAGCTCAGTATTAGTCCTTTGTGATTCCTCTTCAACAATATACAGAGTGACTCCCCAAATCTTTATTTTGTCTGCCTCTAATCTATGTACACATTACAACAGTCAGTCCTGCTTGAGATGAATGAATGAATGAATGAACTTTTTAAAATGAAGCAGCTTAAGAAACCACCATCATTTTGTAAAGATAACTTCGGATGGATTCCACAAACCTAATATTCAAAAGTAAGTCTTACAAGTGTTTTCTGCGATTCCAAAAATTACTACCCACTCCTCTTTTATTGTATTTAATCACAATTATCATTCACCTACTTTTATATATCAAAACATTGGCTAATTAAAGATGAAATTGAAGAAGTAGTATTTTGTTTTGCACTGTAAAATTAAAATAATTGAGAATTGATAGATTATGCAGTCCTGAGGTTTTTTGAGCACCACATGTGACATACCACACAGTAGTCAGAGGGTTCTGTTAGTATTCCACTGTCGGTCAAACACTGAAAATCACTCAGTGGTGTTTTGGAATACACACAGTGGAACCTCGGTTCACGAACGTCTCGGTACACGTACAACTCGGTTTACGACCAAACAGTTCGCCAAACTTTTGCCTCGGTTCACGACCACACACTCGGTATACGAACAAGCCAGTTTCCCTTTTGGTTTGTACATGTTCAGTCTCTCCCTGTGCATTTCCTGTGCAGCGAGCAAGAGAGAGAGAGAGCGACACACACACACACACACAGGAGCGCGCACGAGAGACACACACAGGCAGCGAGAGGCGCGAGCAGCGAGGCGCACATGTGCACACACACAGGCAGTGCGAGTGAGACGCACACACACGCACACACACACACACACACAGAGGCAGCCCGAGAGAGAGCTGGACGCATTAAGGTAGGAAGGCAGTTAAAGAATGCAATGGGCTTGATTTTGTTTTCACTTCTGTTTCCACCAATCGGTCTGTAGCGTGCATTGTTGCAATGTTATTTTTCTTGGTGGTTTATTAAATTACGGATTTTTTCAAATGTTCATTTTTTTCCCTGTGCTTAAAAACTCATTAAAAAAAGTGCTTTTAGCCGGCGGTTGGTAGCGCTATAGCGCAAACTATTGCAGTGTTAGTTTTCTCTGTTGTTCAAGGTTTTCTCAGTGTTATAAAATTTTTTTACATTTAGTTTACTATTATGCTGTGCATTCTATGGTTTAATTAACTATATTTGTGCTTAAAAACTTAAAAAATATATATATTTACACACAGTTCGTATTGGCTGGAACGGATTAATTGTATTTACATACAGTCCTATGGGGGAAGTTGCTTCGGTTCACAACCAAATCGTTTTACGACCAGAGTTTTGGAACGAATTATGGTCGTGAACCGAGGTCCTACTGTATTCAGTAAGTTTATGTAAAAAGACCATATCCCCTCGGGGATTAAAATCGTACAACAAATAATATAATAAGACATGCTATCAGTTAGAAAATGTATACCTCAAGTAGACAAATCACATTATACACAAAGGAAAAGCCTACAGCACCTAGAACGTCTGACTCGCATCGTGCAGAACAACCACAGCCACTTTTCATAACACAAGCACATTTCTCAGCAGCAGAGCAAAAGACGTCAATCTCCTCACCTTAGCAGTGCTGATAGACAATAAGAAGAGAAGCAGAAAAGTAAAGACTGTGGCACATATTTAGGCACAGGAGAACCACGTAGATATTAGGGAATGCTCAGAATGCTTGGTCCATTGCTAAGGGAGCTTCTTGGTGGTTACAGAGCAGGTCACAAATTTAAGAGCTGATAGAAGAAGGAGAGTGAAAAACCAATAAATTCTGAAATGGAGGACAACTAAGGAGCCTTGATTAGATTCCAGAAGCCAGTTAACTTTGAAGTGAAGGAGAAGGCAGATATACTCAGCAGAAATGGCTTAAAGGGTAGAAGAGATGGTGAGGATTCCCCTCTCAAAGGGTTTTCAAAAAAGGGAAAAAAGCACAACAGGAGCAAGCAGTATTTTACAGAGATGGAGAGTCTGTTTTTGTCTTCATTTACATGTTGTCTTCTGCCTGTGATTATTTTCCTTTTTATAAGAAGCTGAGAATAGAAGCTGGCAAGAGCAGAGGAAGAGAAGGGCAACGTGGACAAGGCACACTCCCTCCCTACCACCCATACCTATCCTGTTTTGACTCACATTTTGTTTTATTTGATGTGTACATGGCCTTAAGTTGGTGAACAGGTGGAGTCAGCTTGGCAGTTTGACCACACAAGATGGCCCACTGAGCAGCAGAGTACTGAAGGTAGCTGGGCAGCCAGCATTTTTAAGCTGCCCAGTGTTTGAAGGGTGCCTGCACAAAAGGGCACATGTTACACATTTTCACTTTAAGACTTTGGGTTTCTTTTTGAGATGGATGCTATTGATTGGGTATCAATTTTTTTCTCAGAAGAGGTTCTTGCTGTCCTCTAAAACTCCAACCTTGCTTTGGCATCTGAGCAGAACTTACAAATTTCTTTCAAATTGCTAAGGCATCCATCCATTTATCAACTCTTTGACAATGCCTATGCAGTTAGATTCATTGTCTGGCCCGACATTTCACACTCTTGAGATTGTGGAGAGCCAGGGTCTGTGCTGGTAGAAACCAAACCTGCAAGGCCATGCTGGATTATGATGATCCACATATTACCTCAAATCAAATGTTCACCTGGCCTTATGATGCCAGTTATAAGGTATAAAAGTGTATAAAATTAGACAGACCCTCCTAAAACACATTAGCTAAACAAGTACAGGCAGCAAAGATACTAAGGTAGGTTTGCAAATTTTCTATTTTCTAACTGATGTAAGGATTTGTTCAGCTGCCAATGCATCGCCAAGGGTTAAAGTGCCAACAAAGTGGTACAAGACATGGGATGGCTCCAGCTACAGGTTGAGAAACCCACACCGGAAGATGGTGTGTGGGAAGACAGGGTCATTAGTGGGTCATGTCAATGTTGGGTGCCCCCTACTCTGCTGCTCTGTGCCACATTGCACCATGACGTCTGTGATACAGCCTGTGTGTCTTCTAGACAGCTCTTGATAAAGATTAGGTTGCTCTTTAAGTCACTCAGCTTTGCTGTCAAGAATGCTATCCTAATAGAAATATATTAAAATGAGAATTATAATTGTTCAGGGTTTAAATGCTTTTCTATTGGCAGGCAAAGTGGCTTTGTGGTTGGGTTAATGGACAGGGACCAATAAGATTATAAGATCATATTTTAGCATAAGCTCAATGGAGTCCAATTATATACATTTTTAGAAGAAAGCAATTTATATTTGCCACTGGGTGGTGCACATCATCAAAGTGCTACAGAAAATGAAGATCAATGGATTACTTTTATTGAATTTGCTACTATTAGAAACAGGAAGGAGTTCCACTTATTTCATTTGGCTAATGGCTGGTAGGATTGTCATCAATGACTCAGTCCCCAATTATTTGCTTTCCTTTTTTTCCCGATGTGGATGGCGGGTGCTTAGGTTTGTGAGGCACATTTTAAGCACATGCTGAAAGTCTGGATTTAGCTCATATGTGTGTTCTGGTTTAATCCAACCATCCATTCATCTTCTAACTTTGCTTATCTAGTGCTGGAGTGTATCCTTGGATGCTCCAGTCCATTGCATGGCACACTTATACACAATGATATTTTACATTTAGATTTGTCAGTTAATCTAATGATCATGTCTTTGATTGTGTGATGGATAGACCAGCACCCCAACAAGGATGGATTCAACTCTTCCCATGACAGGAAACCAATAGAAAGGATGGTCAGGGAGGAAGGTATGATATTCCCCCTTTGTGCCAGGAGGTGGACATGGAGGGACGATATAGCAGCTGGTGCACCAGGGCTGGCATCCTAGCATCATCAGAGGGGCATGATGGATTTCACCTGACCTGAAAGTGCTTCCTGTCGACAGTGGATGGAGCACCAGAAATACTCACAGGATAGGATGTTAAAAGAGAGTCTTCCACTTGACACAGGGAATCGGAATCAAGAGAGGAACAAGACAACACTCACCTGGGAAGAGTGGAGAAGAACAAGGTGCTGAAAGGTCAGATTTGACCATATTGTCGTATTCTGCTGTGCCGTGTGATGCTTTACTGCACCAAAGGAAAGAAGCCTGTTAAAGGTACACTTTGTTGTTAATAAAAGTGCCAAATTGGACCTGAGACTGCGTGTGATGTACTTGTGTCTAGAGTTTGGGGTTCAGTATGCCCCATTCAGGCCACAAAGGAGATTCAGAAGCCTCACACATGGAGAACACACAAATTCCACATAGGCAAACAGTTAGGATTTGTGTTCAGAACTCTGGGGTTGTAGGGCAAGGCCACTAACTACTGTGTCATGGTCAGTATTCTTATCAATATTTAATAAGGTACAGAATGTTCAGACGGAATATAAAACTCACCACCTTCTTTAATGCAGTCTTGAATTGTTTGGCCTAATGAAGTTCAAAGAGCAAAGAGAACAACTGCGAAGCAGCAAAGGAGACACTTCTCTTTACTAAGGATATTTCAGTCAGGCTTCTGAATAGGGTTCTGTGTGTTGAAAATCTGTGCAGTCAGCTAAGGCGTGACTGGCGCTATATTGTATACAAACAGGCAGAACTGAAGTGAAATGAATGAGAAAATGTTTATTGTTTCCACATCTGGGAGATTTCATGCAGAAAACAAACTTAGAGACTCGACACGTACAGCCGGTGATAAGCCAAGCAAAATCTGAATTGCTAAAAATACCTAATTATGCTGCCTCATGTCCCCTGAATATTCCTCCCATAAATAATTTACTACTTAACATTATTAATCATGCAGTCTTCTGCAGTTTGCAAGCCTCTCATAATCCTTTGTGTCTCACCAAATTATAAAAAGTGCTTTTTTCATTTCTTTTCCTATCTGGAGTGCTGAACATTTCCATTTACCTTTGCTCTAAGCAGTTCTTACATTTTCATATTCAGACATGAACATTATTTTTCTAAGATGGGTTAAACATTCTGATACTGACCTCTGCACAGTAAAAGACTTTGATCTGGGGACAGGTCTGTCATCAAAAATTACCATCAGTTAGACTCTTTGGAGCAAACATCCATGAAAGGGTTGCACAGTGCTGCAGTGATTAGCCCTGCTGTCCAACAGATCCAAAATCCAGGGTTCAAATCCCATGTGGAATCTGCATGTTCTCCTGGTGTCTCTGTGGGCTTTCCCAATACGTCTCAAAGACAAGCATGGAATGTTAATGGACAACTCCAACTGTTCCTCTAATGACTGATTGCCATTAAACTTTCTGGGGAGAGACGTTGACTCCCTGTGACCCTGGAATGAAAAAGGTGTTAGAAGATGGAAGCTGAAAACTAGCATTAGTTAGACATTAAGTGCAGCACTTTATGTATCAGAGATTTATTAAAGCTGGATACTTTATAACAAAAAAATATATACGACAGCGTGTGAACTTAAATGACAGCACTTACAGTGCAGCAATGACAGAATTGATAGAAAAATGTGCAGAACAGTTGCAATCAGTGAAAAGACAGGCAGTAGTACAAGGTCTCTGAAAAACCAAAACTGAGGATCTAACAATTCAAGAATAAAAAAACACAAGTGAGAGACAAAGAGTTCATAAACCAAAAGTATGAAACAATGAGCACTTATAAAGATACAAGAAAGCAAAAATGAGCAGAACAAAAATAGCAGGCACTAATGCTTCAACAGAGATACAATAGAGGCCTTATGTAGGACTGAGAGGGGTCCCCACAGCTATAGTATTAGAGGGTCCTGCCCCCTTAGGTTCAACACACGAGGACACAAGGAAACTAACTAATAAAATCAACATAATCTTATGATCTGTCGGGCTCTCAAAACTCAAAATGATGGTAAGTCTCAAGTGAGAACTGAACCGATACCAAACACTGGTCTGAACAGAAGTGTAGGCCTCACCTGCCTAAATATCAAGAAGCAGACTTTCAGCCAGTGCTGGGCACACAAAAAGAGATAAAGGAGTTCAATTCAAAATGTCAGGCAGGAAGGGGGGAAACCATGCAAAACCCCTGGTCCTCATTAATGACAAAAATCATATTTTTAAAATTTATTTAACAAATATCCCAAAAAAAGAAGAGAAAAGCAAAACAAAATGCAATAAAACCAAGCTATAATTCAAAATCATATCTTTTAAACTGAGCCAGATTCCAATAAGAAGAAAATGAAAAGTACTTACAATGCAAAACCCAAAATAAATAAATGAAAGCCAGCATTAGCCCTGTGGCTTCTGTAAATTTATAAGGCCTTGCAGCGTTCAGGGGGGTCGTTCCCATTAGACAAAGGCACTTTACAAAGACATAATCAATAACAACACATAGAAAATAATATTGAATAAGATTAAATAAAAATTAAAATTTGACTTAAAAATGTTCGAATTTCAGAAGCAGAATTGGGTTAGGGTCTGTCCTTAAAGTTTAAATTTTAATCACAAATCATACCACATAAGCATTAATCAGAATTAGAGTGCTGTCATTTGCATTATTGTAAATGCTTATTCAGTCTCAAAGCACATGGACATCATTATTAATCATTAAAGCACTAATAATGAATTTTAAAACCATCAAGAAAGCTGAGCAGGTGCCTTTGGGCTCTGAGATATGGGAGTGCTAAGAAATGATAATGCTCATTCGGCCATTGGCAAGAAGCAAATGAACTTTAGTGAGTGCAAATAATAATAAAACTGTGGCCCTGACTGTGTGAGAATAATGGAAAGGGGCTTCTCTCCAGAGCCCACGGGGTCAAGGTGGTTTTCTGTTTGTGATTTCAAAAATCAGTAAAAGCATAAGAATATGACAGCATGTGCTCACTATAAAGCGTAAGCCACTGCAGTTTCAAGTGATGCCGTTTGTTGTGTCTTTGTCACATTCAAGCTGTTTATTGAACGCAAGCACTAGAAACACACTGCGCTGATTCAATATGCTGGAAGAAGCCTTGGAAGAGATTACAAATCAAACAATATACTTAAAAGAAGGAAATGAACAGGCCTTCTGGAGCGCTCTGTTAGGAGTAAACACATCTGAGTGGCTCCATTCCACTGAAGGCTATTGTGTTGACAGTTTAAATGACTCTAGTATTTGATACTCATTTTGGACCTTCTTGAAGTATTGAAAATCAAGTAAATGTCACCTTGCTACCGCGTTGATGACATTTCCTCTAATCTTAAGGATGAATTTCTTCTATTCAGCATTGACCAAGTCTTTCAAAGAAGTAAGGACTTTAGCCTGGTTGAACATTTCATCTTTGCTGGGACAAGGAATGAGCTCATAGTCAAAAAGACAAAAACTGACTTAACTACAGCAAAGACTGCACAGCCACTAAAATTCAACCAAACAACCTTCAACCACCACAGTCGGCGCTCGTGTGCAGAAACCTGCCAAAGGATGTCATCTCGGCTTTGTGCAGAAACAAACTGAACTGCAGCACTTGTGCTTAGTGTCACGGAGCAGGCGACACACCCACACCTTTACCTGAGGAAGAGGACAGTCGCTGAATGTGAAGAACTCCATAGACATGCATACTGACATCACAGCCACAGAATGTCAGCATTCAGAAAGCGGATTCTGATTTTTTCTCAGGCTGGAACAGAAACATTCTGCCTACGCCAAGAATTGGTGATGTGTGGATGTACTTCTGAGGGACTAAAATATCAGGACAAGAAGACAACATACCTTGGAGCTGTATCAGGATTATAGAATGGAAAGACTCTCCTCTTCCTCAGTCAATCAAATCTTTATTACATTAGAACTGGCAGCAGAAACTCAAAGCTAAAAATCTTTTCATTTTAAAGAGAATGAATGCTGCCAAATGACATAAAGCAAGATCAGAGATTGAGCGCAGTCATTCTGCCTTTCTCAGTTCTGTCTCAACACAGGAACAGAAAGTTTTCAGTATGTCTGCACACTGATGCAGGGGAAGGAGTAAAGGGAGCACACAGACAATGACTCACTAAATCTCATGGAGATCTTGGTTTGTCAATTGCTTTCCATATTTTCTCTTCTCCTCTGCTTATTTTCTCCTCTACCCTTATGATTTCTTTTTTCATATTGCCTAACCATTCTCCTAGAGCAGTGGTCTCCAGTCCTGGAAGGCCACAATGGCTGCAGGTTTTCATTTTAACCCTTTACTTAATTGGCGACCAGTTTTTGTTGCTGTTGAACTCCTTTACCTTTCATTTTAATGGACTTGTTTTTAAGATTTGTCCCCCTGAATTTCCTCATCATTCCACTGAATTTCTTCACTTCTTTCCTTAAATGGCACCAAGAATGAAATGTGAGGTGAGTGAGCCAACAGAAGACCAACTAAGTCAGGGCCTCAGGCTCTAAACAATTTCACTCCAACCGGTTGCTTAATTAGATGCCTATTCTTGTCGTTAATGAAAACCATTTTTATATTTCATGGCTTGTTGCTGCTCTCATTGTGCATCAGCAGACATTTCAGAAACTGTTGACTATCTCTTTTCTAAGAGCTCTGTTCAAATGTTTTGAGGACCTGAGCAGATCAACATTCCTGAGACCTTCACCTTTCTTTATTTTCAGATACCGTATGGTCATGTTAGTTTGGTGGTCATGTTTTGGCTCATTTTGTATCTCATTATTGTTTGGCTGCTAAGTAAGGAAAAAGAAACAATTAAGGGGTCCGAGTCTTCAAGAGCATGTCAACTAAATTATTTCAAAATAAGTTAATTAGCAGCAAAAACTGGTCACTAATTAAGAAAGGGGTTAGAATGAAAAACTGCGCCCACTGCAGCCCTCCAGGACTGGAGACTGAGACCACTGCCCTAGAGAAACTTGCTGTTCTCTACTGCCAGTCTCCAAATATGCCATTTCTACTAATCTTCTTATGTAGTCACGGGTCACTGACCAGTTAGTTACATGTAGCTTTAAGGCAGTGTTGTCCTTTGACAGCCCAGGCTGACTCTTCATCCTCACCCTCAGCCTCCATGTTAAAGGGCTACACAGCACTGAATTACAGGAGCGATGAAGGAAGCTGGATTGGCGACAAGACCCTCTGTGCATGATCAGCCATTGGTATTGTGCTTATACTGTATACAGCAAGTGCCACCATTGAGAGGATAAGCAAGATGAGCCCTTGGACCAGAGGACTCTCTTGGCATTCTGCTTTTACTCCTGGACTCCTCATACCGGTATGTCTATGAGCATGGACAAGTGTAGTTATCATTAGAGAGCCTGCACTTTACGCCTAATGCTAGAGCTTCTACTTATCTAGCTGGTAATTTCACCTTACACAGTGCCATTGGTATACAATATTTAGCTATAGACAGTACATAGTGTGACATACACAATCAGGATAAGCTACAAGTCCTTCTAAACGGGGTGCAGGCAGGTAATGAGACTTGCTCAGTGTCACATAGAGAGTCTGACCCGTCAGCAGCTGGTGTAACGTCCAGTGCCTCTGCCCACATACCACACTGCTTCTCTTACTTAGCCCTGAACCCTCCCGAGTGTATGACCCCAGCCCATTAAACTTCACTGATAGAGGTATTGGCTAAAGATTTGAAGATAATCCAGACACCATTGGCTTTTTAAAGGCACCAGTAGTCAAGTGAAGGAAATCAAATGGAGCCAGCATGTTGCTCTCTGCACGGCCCCCTCAAATATGAACGACACCAAGGGCACAGCAGTCTCTTGATTGGAATGAGCCAACAATTGCTTTACGTTTGGGAACCCAATGTAAATCATTTTCAATTTTAAGGCAGCATGCACTGTGAAAAATGAGATTTTTAACATAATTGATTTCCAAAGGTTTCCGACTGCTTCACAATTCATTAGTGGGAAGAAAAACACCCTGCCCTTTTAGCCTGACAAAATTGAAATTGACCAAAGATTTTCCATCCCCATTGGTGTTGGATACAATTTTCTGTCATTAATTTACTGTTTGAACTTCTTGCTTCCAGTAATTGGCTGATGAGAGGCAATACTTGACACTGAAAGTCGCAAATAAATCTCAATGATGTACAACTTAGTAAATGGAAGGATGCTGGGAGGGGCTGGTTTTCTGTCCACCCTGGCCATTGGACCTTTCTCTTATTCGATGTTAATTAATGTTGACTTATTTTGTTTTCTTATTGTGTCTTTTATTTTTCTATTCTTTATTATGTAAAACACTTTGAGCTACTGTTTGTATGAAAATATGCTATATAAATAAATGTTGTTGTTGTTGTTGTTGAGGAGCAAAGGCTCCTGGGAATTGTTTAGATTTCCTTGGCTTTCTTGGACATTTAATACAGTAAAGAGCCACATGAACTTGAACACATCAATGGGGCATGTTGGGATTTATGCCATGCTGATGGATAGCGGTTCAAGTAAGTGTATTTTTATAACACTCTGTGTTGAGTACGGGCTCTGAGCACCTACATATATTTACATGTGGTATAAAGTACAACACCTTTTAACATTTACTTCAACACACTCATGTGATGTGCTTCTGAGGTTTCTTTGTGTGTGTGTGTTTTTTTTATGAAGTGGCAAGTGGCTAAAATATTGAAACAAGAACATCCTCATGAAGTGATTAAACTTCAAAAGGCCTAACATTAAAAATACATTATCACCGTCACACAAAAAAGAAAAATTCTTTTAAAACCAAACCAATGAGTTACTTCAAAACAAAAGAAAATTGTTTCATAATTAAACATGAGGAAAAAAAGGACAATCTTTATGTATGTCTGGAAGCTCTTCACTCTCAGGCGTAGCCATCTTTAAAATTGCATCATTATCAAGGTAAACAGTGAAGAAGAAATCAGTCCAATTCTGGTGATGATTTTATAGCCCTAAACGAGAAGCTCAAAACCATAGCCAACCTCTCAAGAACAGCCATTTAAATTAGTTTATTAACTAGAATATTTAATAAAGGAAATTCTAAAAAAAAGTCAGTAAAGGCCAGATAGTTGAGCAAATACACACTTAAAGTCTCTGAGACCCGAATTAAACCAATCTTCTAATATAATACGCTGCCGTGGCTGTTCATTTGTCTGTCTGGGATTTTAAATCACCTGTAGCTCACAAACCATTTGACCTATTGAGCTGAAATTTGGTACACATATACTACATGACCTCTACTGTCTGCTTTCAGGGTGATGGTTTGTATTACTCTTTTTATTTTTATTTTATTTTATTGCAGAATCAACTCGGGGCAGCTGTGTGGCGCATGCGTACGGGCGTGTAACACGAATGTAAGTTTAATATCACTGTGCTCTGTACAAGAAATTATTTTTGGATTCATTCACATGTGCAGGCCAAGTCTGGCACACAGGGGCTAGTCTGCCCGCATTTAGAAAACCACTACTTTAGCAGTTTGGAGAATGAAGGGGACAACTGCGAAGGCATTGTACTATTCCTTGTTTGTAGACCAGAGAGGGGCCTGCATGTGGAGCAGACAGTAGAAATACGTGGACAAGCAGTCAAACCCTTCGAAGCCAATGGATGGACGAATGGGTGATATCGTCATTTGTCCCGAAAAACCTTCCAGCGCAGCGACGAAAAATGGCAGACTGTAAAGATCAAGGTCCCACCTTGATAGTGTCATGCTATTATGGTTTCCCGTCATAATAACGCGTAAATCGTTAATAAAGAAAGCTAAGTTATTAACTCTTATGTGATTCTTACCGCCGTATCACTATGGGAGGGATATCACCTTTTACATTATATCTATATAGTTCCTGGTTACTTAAAACAATGCAATTACAAAGAACTTATTCCAATTAGGGAGCTTTTGCTTCTAAAGGAAACAGGGCGCCGTTCTCATTCCTAACTCCTTCACCATCACTTCGTCTACCTCTTCATATCTTAAATCATTCCTGAGGCTGATTGAAGACTTAAGTTCCAGCTTAAGTGAAAAATGAAGAAAAACGTACTAGGTAATTGCAACACAAACACTGACTTAATCAGTTTTAACGTGAAAAGATGCCAACAAAAGTAGAGAAGCAGCGAGCCACTAGGGTGGAGAAAAGAAAAGCTGCTCAGGAAACAGCAAGCGCATCAACCTCTGAACAAACGATTGCTAAACGTACAGAGAAAAAGGATAAAAACTAGGAATGCTCAAGTCAAGTGTATTTACTGCACATTATCATGCAGTCCGCCATCATTGGTTAACAGAATAATAAACCAAAATGCAAATAACAAAGAAAATCCTTAGCAAATCTGAAAACAAACATGATCGCTAAACTAGTACCAAAATTACTTAAACAATAAAGGAATCCATTTTAAACAAGATCAGAACCTAAGGCAACCTTTGAAAACCCAAATACCTTAAAGAAACATTTCCAAAATTGATGCATATGATAAAAATATCCCAGAATTTCTTAACAAGTTTGTTGAACTACCTAATTCTATTAAAATGTCAGACAGAGTCCTGGAGCCAAGCCACATAACCTTTTCGAGTACCACAACCAAAAGAGAGAGCCTTGGAGAGGATCTGCAAACACAGCCATCTGAAGCAAGCTGAGAGGACAACAACAACTACAATCAGGACTGGAAACAACATTCACATAAAAAGAGCATTTGTACCCCTGCTAGTGGGGAGCCCTGACTGGAGCAAAACCCTTAAATGGTCCTCTCAGGTAACTGCAGCCCTAATTCCTGCAGCCTAATTCAATACAAAACTTCACCCCCATGGAAACACAACACAAAAGCTCAAAATAAAATATAAATTAAATAAAGGAAAGGGAGAAGGGGAGATGAGAAGTAAAAGCAAAGCTGCGGCATCACTGCAGCCTTAATAAGTAGTTAGAAGTAACCACAGGTAGGATGTAAATTTCCGTTAACATGAAATTGAAATATGCCAGATGACAATAGAAAAAAGGAAAACAAAAGCGCTGGTTAACAGCAGTCCTGGAGAACTAAACCGCTGTGGAGGTCCACAGTCATTCATAACAGTTGGACTCCCAATTGTAATGACCTCTTCACTTTCCCAGGCATTGTGTGATTTTATAGACAGCAAAAACTAAACTAAACTGAACTGGACTGTCAACTGGACTGCAGCCTCCTGGTGTTTGTCTCACGAATGCCAGAACATTATTGTTTTCATCATTGTTGCCATTGACGGCCTGTTTTCTCCTACTGTGTAAATCCCGTATTCAGTGGAGCACTGAACTTATTTTTGTAACCAGAAGTCTGTTAAATATTAATGGCTGAGCTGAAGTCAATGAAAAGGACACTGGCCAAGAGCTTTGCTGTGTGATGACAGCATCCTTTAGTCTTCTAATGAGTCATTACATGATCTTTTGCCATACAGAAATTGTTCATTTGTGTTTTCTTTTATTTTGTCAAGAGTTTACGATTTATTTCATTTTGGCTGTTCTTTTATTTACGTGACACACTGACGCATATCACATGACCACTTTCATTGGCTGGTGATTTCAGCAGGACTTACTATATAAATATGTTGCCGTCTCCTTTTACTGTTATCCCTTGGTTGGATAAAAAACAATAAAAAAGCTTTATCACGGTTAGTTTCTCTCAAGTACCCAAAGCCATTTGAATTCCTTTTTGTTTCCTGACTTGTATTTTGTTTGCCAGTTTTAACAATCTTTCTACTTTTGTCCTCGGCCTGTAACCTCACTACATTTCAGTCTCACGTATATTACCTGGCTTTAAACCTTTTGCCACAATAATCCTCAGACATTCAACTTCATCACAGGGTGTGAGGATCAAACAAAGAGCATGTTCAGAAGATCAACTGGCAAACTGGCATGGGCCCATTACTGAGGTATGGAGATGAGCCCTCAAGTACATCTACAGCCACAGACGTCAGCATAAAGAATCGGAAAGAAGAAAAATAAAGCTCATGATGAAACCATTTTTTTGATTGCACCATCCTGTAGTTGCCATTAAAAGGAACTAGAATGGCTCCTCCATTCACACGTTTCTGGAGGAGATCACTGGGCTTGAGAAGCAAGCAAACTTCAGATGTCACACTATTGACGCCATTAGCACCACATAACTGTTTGGGATGTGAGAGTAAAATGGCAGTCAGTGGCCTAGTCGAGAACTGAACCCAAGTCTCTGGAGCTGTGGGTAACCCACAATACCAGAGGGCCAAAACACATGTCAACAGGAACTCATGAAAATGATATCCTGTATGCTCAAAGTTTGATCTGCTCAGGGTTTGACTGCCACAATTTGATTTTAGTAACATGTTATCATTATTATTGGATTATTTTCCATGTGAGATGTTAAGAAACAAAGACTTACATTTTGGCAATACTTTACAGATGAAGGAGTCCTCAATAGCCAATGATAAAGTAGAACATAAAAAAGTAATAAAACAGCAGCAATAAACAGCAAGATGTACGGAAAAAAAATCAATAATCAGAGACAAATACAAATTCCAAAATCAGTCATTGAATACTTCAGAGTCATGCAAATGGATTGGGATTGACATCTGTGGGGCAACATCAGGAATTTGAAGGAAAGCCTGAATATTTTCAGCTTAGGTTAGGAGCATGAACTGATACAGCACATTGCGACACCCACCACATGATAAACCAACTCAGGATCCCAGATTAGGATCCGCATGCGGCCATACAACGGGTGACACCTCAGCACCACACTATTTCAGATGAAATGGAACCAGTGTGAGGTTTTTTATGGAGGCTGGAGTGCCAATTCTGCCACTAACCCCCAGGTTTTTCCCTGTAGATTGGAGGGCCTGCAGGGCTGGATGCAGATTAATGTCATACCCAGGAAGGAGAACTTGCAGGTGGGCCTTGCTCAAGGGCCCAATGGAGTAGAGTCACTTTTGGTGTTTTATGGGATTCGAACTTGCAACCTTCCGATTGCCAGTTCAGATCTCTAGCCTCAGAGCCCCAAAGGTTAGGTTAGGTTAGGTTAGGTTAATGGCAATAATAATATAATAAAAATGATACGTTATTAAAATTGAAAAAGGAGTTAGCAAGGTGGGTTGAGTTCCAAACCCAGGTATCCTGCAACAAAGGTCAGTCAATTTGGTTAATACGTGAGCAGCAGAGAAGGTGCAGTCAAGAACGAATGTTAGTCAGAAGCCCAAATCAGTCCTAACTGTCATTAAAGCCTTAACACAAATCCAAACCGTAGTCAAATCTTTGACTTATTCCATTACCCCTACAGACTAGAAAACCTGATTCTATCTTTGACTTTGTCTGTTGTAACTTACTGTGGATATTCAGCAGTTTATTTTCTCAAGGGATGCTTGCTAATTGGAGATTTCACTTTCATCTCCTCTGTACTCAACTGGCCATAGTTTTTCTTTCCTGAACTTTTGATATTAGTTTTATATAAAGCCACCACCTGATTGCACACTGACTGAAGGACTTAGTCCGTACTTGCACCGATAAATGTAAAAAAAACATTATTATTTCAATAGTTTTCTGTCCACAAGGACGTTATCAGATGATTTTCTAAAACCCTGTCATCCTCAATTAAACTGCAGGAACACCCAAATCTTTTTCATTGGCATGGGGGGTCTGTGATGTTATTTAAAGAACAAACACAAAGAGAACTGAAAAGCACAAGAAAAACAAAAGAGCATGTAAAGTAAACACCACATCGACTTCTTCAGCAAGAATAAGACAGCCAAGGCCATGGAAAACAGAGCAGGAGTCCTGCCAGCATCAACAACGTGAAATATTCCAGGATTTCAAGGCAGGCTGCAGATCAGCTGAGACTGAAAAGTTAAAAAAGGACCACCTTACAGTAAAGATGAGATCACAATGGGGTCTTACTGTATCAGAACAAAACCAAAGTCACCCTTAGGGAAATTTTACTTCTCAAAGGTTGATCTTTAATGGCTCATGAGACTTCAAAGATATTCTCTTTTACGTTTTGTTTAAGAATCAACTTTGTCACAGATGAGTCTCTTAAAATTGTAGTAAAATGTATTTAAACAGAAAGGAGACATGAGATACAACTGAGGTAAAAGGAGTCAAAATGGAGAATTTGGTTTGAAAAGCATGTGATATTTTGTGAGACCTCTTTCTTGTCTTGGTTTAATCTCTTTTCGAGACTTTGTATTATTTACTTATTATTAGACTGATGACTTTATCCCAGGTGACATACAACATTTGAGACTGGATCCATTTCTTTTGTTTTCCTTTCAGAGCGCAGGTAGATGAAGCGACTTTCTCGTGGTCACACAATGGTGTCAGTAGTAGGATTTGAACCCACGACATCAGGGTTTGAAGCACACAGTCTTTACTACAGTGCCACTTCTTCTAGAAGGAGTATGATCTAATTGGAGCACAGCAGTACAAAACAGAGCAACTATTTCTATTATTCAGTTTTGTAATCATAGTAAAGTTATTACCACAAAGAACCATCCTTACATTTCAAGATACATTACTTGAGTACACAATGCAAGTACTGTATCGTTCAAATTACAAAAAAAAAAATGTCAAGACACAACTTGAAAAATCTGAGCCCATTGTATGACTTTGCTGAGATCTTTAGTGAAACTCAAGAGGAGACACTGATGAGAGTCCATGTTATTTTTTTGGCTAGGAGAAAAATCTGAGAAGGATGAGAGCAAAGAAGAGTTTTTCATTTTATTCCTTTCTGATCTCATTGGGGTCTCTTATAATTTTCCATTGCTATGGGCAGCACTTGATCATAACGTAATCGTACACAGCGGCATTTTTGAAATGCTCAACTTTCCCAAATCACAGTGTTATATAAGATCCATCTTTCTGAAAGTCACACACTTTGGAGGGTCTTGTCGTGCCTTTTTCTATCCCGCTTCTCAGTCCAGCCCTGAACAGTGTGGCCTAGGGTAGTATTAATGGGGGTCAGTCTGCACACAGGATGTTCCTTTTGTCTGGTGCTCCAGAAGCTCTTACGCTTTTTCGTGTTTCTTCTGCTTTTGACTGGTTTTGTCTATTTAGAGATTCGATTAACATCCTGTACTTCATCCTGGTCATCGGTGCACCATTATTTTTTTTTACTTTCTTGAATTAAATCTCACTCTTTTCTAATCGCTTGGATATGTTTTGCTTTTGGTGTCAGCCATGTTTTTGAAATTTCATCCTATGCAGATAACTCATCGTGGTCAAGCTGGAGACTCAACTGGTGGCACTGGGCAATTTCTTTAGGTTCAAACCACACACCTACATTATGCAACTGCAGATTTTACAAAGACAGACTTCACTTCCTGCTGAATAAAGGCAGATATAAGGCCAGCTATAAAGCAACCCAGTCCGTCATCTGTCCATTTAATGAAGAATTCAAACTAGTCAAAGAGGGGCCATATCAAAAAGAGAAACGACTAAGCAAACTGACAGAATTTTAAGTGAGCACAGACTGAACTGAATGGACGGTGCACAGCTTAGAGAGCATTGCTCGCTTACCAATGGTAGCTCATTCACTCTCTATGTTTCCTTTAATATTCATGGGCGCTGGTATATTTCCTACTTATCAAGTAGAGATCATTCATCCATCCATTATCCAACCTGCTGAATCCTAACACAGGGTCACGGGAGTCTGCTGGAGCCAATCCCAGCCAGGAAACAAACCCCGGGCAGGGCGCCAGTCCACCGCAGGGCACACACACCCCACACACCAAGCACACACCAGGGACAATTTAGGATCGCCAACGCACCTAACCTGAGTAGAGATCATCTGGAGTGAACTGGACACTCACTTATAATGGGCCAGATCAGAGTTACTAAGCCTCTGGGGGGAAACCCGGAGGACCCACAGAAACACCAGACATGGGGAGAATATGGAAATTGGATTTGGGCAGCGACTGGGCTGGAATTTGAGCCCAGCCTTCTAGAGATGTGAGGCAGCAGCAGCTGTAGAGGCAAAAGCAATTGAAGGAGGATTGCCTGTCGGTTATTTGTCTTGAGTCTGCCTGCGTGGAGAGGAAATATAAATGATTTGAGCGACTCTCTTCCTGAGTCATACAGTTCAGTTCTACATTTCTATAAATAGAAAAAAAAAAAAGTAACGTCATTCGCAGTGAAAAATGGAGCACAGTTCTGCCCTTTGCACCTTGCAGCGTGATGAGCTGCAATTTACAGTATGTAATAAGTCAGCCAGCTTTCGTAATCTGCGGTCTCACTCCATACTGCCATTTTTCATTAGACTATTGCTTACGTTGGGTTGTATAACAGCCTCCTGAAGGCTCATTTATTGTAGACGAGATCTGAGTCCAGTCATTAAGTAAAGAGGCTGCCCGATACTCCATATTATCGCTTGAGGCCTTTCAACACTGCAATGTTTTGTCTCCATCACTTGTGTAACTGGATTTGGTTTTTGTTCCCTTTTGCTAAACCGTACCTGCTGTAAAATGTCAAGAAGGGGTAGCAGTTTATAGGCCTTTAAACACAATCATGGATATTAATGGTGAAGAGACTCAAGTGTTTCATTTGTGTTTGCCCGAGGAAAACATAACTTAAAGTAAACACTTAATACGGTATCCAGTGCTTTATGAAAGAGCTCCACATTACAGAAGCAAAGGTGCACTACAGAAGCCCGTGATCCACCCCTCATTTTGGAGGCTGCAATGAATAAATCATTAAACCTCCTTGAGTGTGACAGCGCCCGCAAGGTCCCTATTGATTTCTTAAATGATTCTTCTAAAATACTTTTCTTTTACACTGATAAAAAAAGCAATAGGAGAAAATCCATAAAGCCATATCCTGACATTGCAAAAAAATCCTTTGTAACTACATTACTGCTCCAGCTTTTTGCAAGCATTTCTTACTTTGGTTTTATAGTGTGGTGTCTATTCAGATATGTGTATCATTAAAGAGAAGAAGGATCAGCCAGATTATTGGGTAAGATCACTTTAAAAAAATAATACCTGCAATCTTAATTACATTAATGATTTAGTGAGGATATTAATCACTTGGGTAGTCATTTGGAGCATTTTGCTTGAAATGCGAGGGGATCTCGAGGCAGTTCATAAAATAGGTTTATGGATTGTCACGCACAAGACTCTAATGAGATAAGAACGGCCCAAGTCAGGGTGAGGTAACACGGCCATTAATTCCTTCTCCCCTGTCATCTGCAGACCTGAGGAGGAGGCACAAGAAGACAACTGGTGTCACATCCAGGAGCAGCCGGTAGTCTCTCCCCTTCTGCCGCGTCGGGTATTTAGGAGCCCATCGAAGCGGAAGTCAACAGCCATTCTTGAACCTGCACCTGAACAGGATGAAGCTCCCTTTTCTCACGGTATAAAGAGGCCTAGTGACTCAAACAAGGTTGGTTCCACTGTTGGGCCTGGTGTGACCCTCTGTGTCCCTGAAACTGGATAAGCTGATTCAGTAAATGAACGAGTGTAAAGTGACCTGATCCACTTCACGTGCAGACAGGGAAGTGACGGCACACATCTGTCACGTTGTCCACTTGCACTGTGCTTTCTTTTTTTTTTTGTTTAATGGTGGTTTGCAAACCAGTTTAAGGTACTGGAATGTGGTGCAGAAACAGGAAGAAGAAAAAGAAAAAAAAGATGACTAGAAATACTTATATTGTCCAATCAAATACTTTCTAATAATCCTGAATGTTTATTCATAAATGAAATATCCTATTGTATCACATATCATATATCAAACTAAAACGTACTGCAATACATGATGAGTGAAAAGAAATAAAAAAAGTTATAGCGCCGTATTTGTAGAAATAACCACACAATAAGCACTGCCACTCATGAACATTGTGCCTTGGGCTGAAACGTTGACCCAGGCCTGCATGGATTTTTCTCTAAAAAATTAATCTGTTTTTCCTGATAGATAGATAGTGTGGTAGATAGGGAGCGCTCTCGCTCCCTTGAACCCCTGTCCACGACTCCAGACACCAGGTAAAAGTCCAAATTCTGACTTTATTAAATCTCCACAGTGTACAAAACACCTTCTCCTCCACTATACTCATATAAACTCACACAGATACTCAATAAATCAATCCTCCAGCTCCCAGACGCGCTGCCACCCTTCCACCCAGCTCAGCTCGCCGTCTGTGAGCTCCCATAGTCCTTTTATATCCGGGTCAGGTACAAGTTCTTTTCTTCACCCCGGAAGCACGTCATTCCTCTTGTCCACGTGTGCTTCCGGGGCATAGGGAAAATATCCATTGCTCCTCCCTGCAGCTTCCCCTAGTGGCCGCCATGGCATTCAGCCATACATTGTCTATGTCCGTGAATTAATTGACCTTGAGAACATAGGTGGTGGTGCCAAATAATTTCTTTTGAATATCTGACATTCAAATGGTAAGAATTACAAATATACAACACTACCATATTTCCAGAAAACCAGACCAAGCATTGAGATGTTTAAACTTTTAAGACCCTCGGGTAACCGGACTTGACACCTTCACTGGCACCCTAAATAATGATGAATTTATTTTAAGGCACAAAAGGAAGAGTCACACAAAATGTAAATAAAGATAAAGAAAACATGAAGCCTGAACACCTTTGAGCCATACATAATTCCTGTTTTTCTGACCCACTGGCCACAACAAAGCACTCTCCCTTCTCACCTCATATCTCACTCCAAACTCAAATCTTGGCTTCTGACTCATTTGCTCTTCCATGACATCAGGCAAACGAGGGATGTACTCCTCCTCCTCCTCTTCCTCCTCCTAGTAGCAACTGGTATTTCTTGCACCCAGAGAGCCCTGCTTCAACCAGACAGAGTCTCCATAGCGGATTCCCTGATGAATGTTGTATCTCTAGAGCAGCAGAATCTTACTATTGCCAATTGTTGGCTTTCTATTACCTCTGTTTCTATTTCTTGATAATTTGAAACACTTCAATCACATTTCCTTTTAATCTTCATTTCCTTAAACAAAAAAGGTTCAACTCCTCCAGTTTTTCTTCATAGTTCATACTTCTCAGCCTAGTTGTTCTTCACTGAGCTTTCTCTAGAGATGCTACTGTACGTCTCTTTTGTACTATGAAGATCAAAACTGTACATGATACTCTAAACGATCTCTAGTACGCTATATAATTTAAGCATAATCTCCTTTATCTTATACTCCACACTTCATGGATAGCTTTTTTGCATACTGCATGGCTGTAGATAGTGTTGAGTCAGCTACGACTTCTAGATCCTTCTCATAAGGCTGACTTTCAGGTTTCAGACCCTCCATTGTGGAGTTAAATCTGACATTTCTGCTTCCTACATGTGATATTTTAGATTTACTTACAGTACATTAAATTTCATCTGTCCAAGTCTGTCTTCTGTCCAGGTATCTTTGCAATGATTCAGCGGATTCTGCACCATCTGAACATTTAACCAGCTTGTTGTTCTTGTCTGGATTGTTCATGGATTGTTGTTTCTGACTTCCACCAGGCGCTCAGGGTGGGCTCCAGCTATCCCACAACCCTGCTCTTAATAAGCAGGTTAAAAACTGGACTGATGGATTGACTAAAGAGCCAGATTGTTGTTTATATTCTTGCCTTGATCATTTAGGTATATTAAAAGCACTAATTCCTGATAGGCAAAACATTTCACTTCACCTAACTCTAAAAAGGCTCCTCTCACCATTACACTTGGCTTCCTGTGTTAGAACTAATTTTGTATCCACCTAATCAGTACACCCAGAATTCCCATCTCCTTACAGTTTCATGTACTAGATTATGAAGGGTGTTGGAAAATCCTGATAAATAATATCATACATCACTCCGTTATTATATGCTTTTGGTGCTTTCTAATAGAATTCCAGCATATTAGTGAAGCACAACTTTCTCCTTCTGAAGCCGTGCTGACTGTTGACTAGCACTCCTGTTGTTACCATGCGCTTTATGTTAACCTTACTGGCCAATTGTTACTATGGATCTGCCTGATCACCCTTTTTAAACCAAAGGATACAACTTTCCAGGCTCCAGTTAGTAGAAAATGTCTCGGTGTGCAGAGGTCTCTGAAAAAATATGTCAAAGATTTATATATGCAGTCAGTAACCTGCTTAAGAATTGTAGAATTGTTATCCCAGCCCATTTAACACCAGAAGTGCGATGGATGACATCAAATGGTGTTGGTTTTTAAATGTTGAAATATGCATATCACACTACTGTTCTTTCTGTACTGTACTTTAAATGCCCATGTTGTTGTAACTCTGAAAGATTATTCAGGAAGCATGATTGATCTCTTTTTTTAACACGAAAGACCCCCATTACCACCAGAAGCCACACCACTGAGTGTTGGTTCTCACAATGTGAATTTCTACCTTTCTCCTCAGGCTTGCACACAACAAATTCTCTTCTCACGCTGTAGTTTTATTGACATTATTGGAAATAGATACCCAAACGTAAATTAGTCTCTCTTTTCAGTACACAGCTCACAAATAATTTCAGAAAAAGTGTCACGCTTATAATCACTCACATTTGTTTACTATACGTGCTGAAGAAAATAGAGAGACAAATCAGAAGAAGTATCTGCATTCCAGTTAGTTACAGGGTGTAAAACACAACTAGAAACTCACTTGAAAAGCCATCAGAATATTTTCACACAGCTTGGAATACAAGTACAGTATATATCCAGCATTAATTTGACATGGAGAAGTGAGAATACCCAACATGGCACATTGTGAACTGAGCAAACCACGAGTGAAGAGCATAGATAGCACTGGAAGGAGGCTTGTTCACAACTTTTTCCACAGACAATGGCAGATTCAACAATGTGCATACTGTACACTTTGCTTGTCCTGCTCGAAGATACTAAAGCACATCCAAGATTGCACCAAGTTGGGAGAACTGAGGAATAATGAATGATGCACCGTTTAGGAAAAAGAAATCCTATGAATTGAATATATAGCTGCACAGAATTTCTGGTGTGCATAAAGAATTACATACACACAATGGTTTGATGGTAGATGCATACGTAATTCGTTCATTTTTATCTACATGTTAACTGGGAGCATGCTTACTTATACCTCTGCTGCTGCATCAGACATTAGACACTCTTAGTGCAGAGCTGCATCATTCCTTAAAAGTAAGTGCAGAACAAAACCATTGTTGAGCAGTTATTCCTAATAAATGTTGATGTCTTTTCATTAAAGCAAACTAAACACAACATGTCTGATGTCAAATTTTGGATAGCTGCTGATGTATATGTAACAAAGTAGCGGGGATGGCCAGCTGTCATTCGGGTTGGAAAAAAGTGGAATGGTTTCCATTTATTATTTGGCAATAAATTTATTATTCAAATATTTTCAAACTGCCATTATTATCAAATAATGAATTAAGAGTGCTTTATGATACATGACGTTTTTCATTTCGCCATTAGGAGCAAGAACCTATAAACTCTTTCCTGATCCAACTCTGAAACAGGCAACATTTAGCTGGTTGTGTGAACAGCACGGTTCTTTGCGGTAAACTCCAGTAACTTTAAGTGATTGTCCTTGTGCTGTATCCATGGACATTGCAAAAGGAAGACGTAATGGAAATTGAAGTTGTTTGAATATGAAAGGGAGTTCGTTGGAAATTATAGATATAGAATGAAATTGTCCTCTTCCTTTCTGATTCATGTAGATAGATAGATAGATAGATAGATAGATAGATAGATAGATAGATACTTTATTAATCCCGAGGGGATATTCAAATAATCCAGCAGCAGTATACTGATACAAAAAAAAAATATATTAAATTAAAGAGTAATAAAAATGCATGTAAAAGCAGACAATAACTTTGAGTAATGTTAGCATTCACACAAAAGTCTGTCGCTGAAGATACTCCTCTGCCTGGAGATGACACTGTTCAGTGGATGCAGTGGATTATTCATGATTGACAGGAGTTTGCTTAGAGGTCGTCGCTCTGCCACAGATGTTAAACTGTCCAACTTTACTCCTACAATAGAGCCTACCTTCTTAACAAGTTTGTCCAGGCGTGAGGCGTCTTTCATCTTTATGCTGCCACCCCAGCACACCACCGCGTAGAAGAGGGCACTCGCCACAACCGTCTGGTAGAACATCTGCAGCATCTTACTGCAGATGTTGAAGGATGCCAACCTTCTCAAAAAGTATAGTCTGCTCTGACCTTTCTTACATAGAGCATCAGTATTGGCAGTCCAGTCCAATTTGTCATCCAGCTGCACTCCCAGATATTTATAGGTCTGCACCCTCTGCACACAGTCACCTCTGATGATCACAGGGTCCATGAGGGGCCTGGGCCTCCTAATATCCACCACCAGCTCCTTGGTCTTGCTGGCATTCAGGTGTTTTGAGTCACACCATTTAACAAAGTCTTTGATTAGCTTTCTGTACTCCTCCTGCCCACACCTGATGCAGCCCACAATAGCAGTGTCATCAGCGAACTTTTGCATGTGGCAGGACTCCGAGTCATATTGGAAGTCTGATGTATATAGATTGAACAGGACCGCAGAAAGTACAGTCCCCTGCGGCACCCCTGTACTGCTGCACACAATGTCAGACCTGCAGTTCCCAAGACACACATATTGAGGTCTGTCTGTAAAATAGTCCACAATCCATGACACCAGGTGTGAGTCTACTCCCATCTCAGTCAGATTGTCTCTAAGGAACAGAGGTTGGATGGTGTTGAAGGCACTAGAGAAGTCCAAAAACATAATTCTTACAGCACCACTGCCTCTGTCCAGGTGGGAGAGGGATCAGTGTAGCATATAGATGATGGCATCCTCCGCTCCCATCTTCTCCTGGTACGCGAACTGCAGAGGATCGAGTATGTATGAATAGTAGCCTCGATCATGTATTGATGATGAGACAGTGTTGCCACATTTCTCACAACCTTGATATATAATTTTTTTTTAAATTAAATTAGAATTTACTGTATTATGGTTTTCCTTAATTTTTAGAATCTTTTCATACATTTAACATTTTTTTACTCACCAAAACTGCAGCTTTTGGACTCTTCCTCTCACTTGGTGATTGCATTGTGACCAAAGTCAGGACATACAAACTCTGTTGCTTATTTATTAGATATACAGTACGTCAAATTCTATCCCTTATTTGGAGAAAGAGCCTACTCTGTTACAAGGGAAAGGCAGTCTGGGGATGTGACTCATTGAGCCATTCATAGACAGTGGGAGAAATGTTGAAATGCTGGCCATATTTTCACATCACTTCCTATAGTAAATAAGTTATTAATCTAAATGACAAGCCTGCTACATACCATACAGCAAAGAAAATGAGATGAGAGCTGCCATGTCAACGTAACAGGGAATACAAGAGATAATTAAAGTGGCGGACATCAAGAAAAGGCAGAGGAAGTGCCAGGTGACTGGATGCACACACAGCAAAACAAAATTCAATGACGTGCCACAGTTTTGTGTGTGGCAGCTGCTCACAGACACCAAAAACATGCAGATTACTGATGTGAACAGGTTTAGAATCCATTGGTCATGCCATTTGCTGCTTACATACGTATTCTGTGAAATATATAAAGGTATACTTTCTAAAAATGATTTACATAGACGAATATCAAATTCTACTTCATGTGTTAATTTATGTTCTCAGCTAATTGAAAACTGCTTAAATACTGAAGCAATTTTATGTTAAGCAGCAATAACACCTTTGGAAAACATCCCCTTGGGTCCATCTCATATGTCCTGTGAGAATGTACAAGAGATGGGTAGGAAGATGCACATGCAATAAAACAAAAGAAAGCGTGTATAAAGTGTCGCAAAAGAAGCCAAGAATCTGTTTGGACTGCCGATGCCTACATTTACAAATGTTTATATATCCACAGAAATCGGGGGGAGAGTATATGCTCAATGTGTACGTGTAATGTTTGTATTCTGCTCTGTTAACGCTGAATCCTATCACTAGAAAAATATATGCAGTTGTCTATCAATAAGTAATGAACTGGGTTTCATATATGTTCAATAGTTTCATATTAGATATTTTCTTTACGTTGTAACCAAATGTGTATCTTTATAAATTTCAAGGGTCAAGGATATATTTTGGAGTTTCAAGGGGTCATGCAGTTACTGATAAGCATTAATGATCTTTGTTAGCAATAAAACTGATAAATATTTGCTAACTAATGGCCACCAGACACTTGTTGGTATGAAGTAAGCAGGTTGACATTAATTGATTGAATGGCAAGAGTGAAGTGTGGGGGAGATTACCAAGCTAAAAAAAACTTTAGACTGGCATTCAGAACTTAAAGTTCTGGACCAACATTTTAATGCTGTTAAAGATATCCTGTTGTTAAATTAAAATATTGTGGCCCATTTTCTTCCATAGGGATATGGTTGTAAATGTTCAAATATTTCCACAACAAAAAAGGTTTTCCCCCCTTGAGTTATTTTATCTGTCCAGTCGATTGTATTGCTTTGCCTTTATTTTTTATACTGAAGCAGGATTTTTCAGATCAGTAGTGTGACCCTGGAAGCTTTGAATTAGAAATGTATGACAAGAAGTGATTTATTTGAATGTTCTCTCAAGCTACAATGGGCGCCGATTTTTTATAAGGGGTGGGACAGTAGGGATGTGCTATCAGAATGTAGAGCTGATGGTCAATTAGAACAATAAGATTCAGATGCCACTTGGCATAATCCTTGTGATACAATGCTGAAAAAACTCAACCAGTGTTTCTCTCTCTAATTTATAAACCACTCAGTACCTCCTTAAGTAGTCCTTTTATACTGTTTGGAGGTTATCAACTTTTCCATGTTTTAAAACCTTTAGAAAAATCTTCATTTATATCAGTATTTCTCTAACCACTTAGTTGCAACCCAGTTTTGTGTGTGTTTATAGTGGTAGCGGGTGGTATCCTTCAATAAGGGCGCGTAAATAAAGGCGACCTTCAAAAGGGCAACCTCATTTGGGCACAGCGAATAAAGGCAAATGCAACAAAATTATTACAGAAAATGTATTAGATTATTAGATTAGCCATTTGAACTAAATTATCTACGAACGGCTTTATTCGCCGCGCTCAATTGAGGTCGCCCTTTTGCAGCACGCCTTTTTGTGCGCGCCCTTATTGAATGCTTCCGTAGCGGGTCACAATGAACCACAAAGTCACTGATTAACCGAGGCAAAGCTCTGACGATTACACTTCATTTGACTTTCCTGCTCGATTTGTGGGTTGCGAAGATAATTACATGTGAAAAAGTGGGACACGACACCAGAGAGGTTTAGAAACACTGATTTAAAGCATTTGTTGTCAGCACCGTCAGTACGTTTTAATGCCCCCTCATAGTTACTAATTCATTTCATTTCCTTCTTGAACGTTTTTATTGCTAACATACTGTAGAGGTTCAGGCTCAGCTGGGTCACCATGAGCTTTATGGGCTGCCAGTCACTCTCTGTATCTTTCTCTGACTGTCACCCCTGCCTGTTGAACATGAGGGTGTCTGCCACCCTATAGGGTCTTCTGTCTTCCCTGCATTCCCCCTACCAGTCTGCATGTCTCTTTCTTCTGTGGAACTTTGTGTTTAACATAAATGTTGCTAACAATTATGCTGTTTAAATATTAAAAAAAATATATAGTTGCCTATATGCCATTAGCAGAGAAGTAAGAAATGTCAAGAACAGATCATAGGAGTTCTCTGGTGCACAAGGTGGTTTAAAAGGTGAAATGAACAAAAGACCTGAAGAGAATCAGAAGAGCTCCTTCCGGTCACTTATAATGGTATCTGCTCTGCCAGTAAGCACTGCAGAGTGGGATAAGGTTGCAGGACATTTTATAAACACTATGATCTAAGCGACTGCCACATGAGAAGAGCCTTACAGTTCTTGGAGAGCCGCCAGCAGATGCTCAGATTGAGTTATTAGAACTGCAAGCAGCAATCAATGAAACTTGAGCTCCACATCTGTAGAAATATTCAGGTAGCAAGGTGCCCTCTTGACTGCCACACCACCAATAGGGATGGACAAATAGTTACATCTGTCATATCGGTGACATATTCAGGGCAGCAATCAACAACTGGAAAGTAGAAAATACTAGCATGCTGGGAACAAAACTCGATGTGGCTCGTTCTTTCTTTCTGAGCCCAAGGCAGCACTGGTTCTGTCACTGTCACTTTGTCACACACCCCAGATTCAGTCTTCAAGATATTCCAGTACCTGATCTGCTCAAATGGCTCACATTTGTTTCTTCTTTTTGGGAATGGCCTCAAAATGGAACACCATCCTGGCGACCAGTGCTGTCAATGGCAACAGCCAGCTTACCCCAGAGGTCTTGAGCAATGAAGACCACGTGGGGACCTAATCCGGGTCTTCAGAATTGTCAAAGGTACTTGAGGGCACCTGTGGAAATGAAGGGGAAGTACGTTTAGGACCAAAGCCAGGAAGCACTTCTTCACACAAACAGTTTTAGGAGTCATGTAGCTGAAGCAGAAACCTTTAAGAAGAATCTGGATGAGATATTGGGATATCTTAGCTTTTAGCTATAAAATGGGCTCAATGGACTGAATGGTCTCCACTTGTTTGTTACTTTCTTATGTTCTATAATTTTTATCACTTGCATACATTTTGACTCCTTTATCGAAGGCAACTTACAAAAACAGGACATGTTAAAAATAGTCATACTGATTAAGGAACTTGTAAGGGCTACATAGTGGGTCAGGATGAGAACAGAAGCAGTAATCTTGAGGTTTAGTATCTCACAATTTCTTCAACTAACTGAACTTATATAATCAAATTATGATTCTTCAGGAGTGTTTTTTGGCATGAAAATATTGGTGCAGTGGCATATATTAGGAAGAGAAACGCCATCAAAAGGACCAGAGCCATCCTGAGAAGCAGTGCAGAGGGTTTGTGTGTGTGTAAGCAGTGTGATTCATGATAATGGTGACAACTACTCCAAAACAGCAAGATACACAAGCTTATGCACACTTTAGACAGTACCAGAGAAAACCAACCGAGGAGTCACTTTAAAGGGCACTAGCTTTCAAAACACAAGACAGAACTGAAAAGGTGAGGCTGCACATGTACACATTTGAGCAAAAGTATGGCAGGGCTGGAGTGACTCTGCAAACAACCCAAAAACAGGCTAGCAGCACAAAGCCAGTGTCACACACTACAAAAAGAAAGGTTTTCTTAGACGAGACACTGAAAAACGTATTTTAGTTTGCTATAACATTTTAATAATATGTAAAATTATTGAGGTGAGTTTACTACTTATTTCTCTTTTGAACAACTGTGCCATCTTCTTAGTGCTCCCCTAGGCTCTAAAAATGGAGACACCACTGGGGTTACTTGGCTACTCCTGGGGTAGCTTATGAGACCAGGATTCAGTATAATTATTTATATAAATTTCTCTCTGAACGTGTACTGGAGGGATAGGCGACTCAACCAGGGTCAAACACTGAATTGTAAGTGTGAACTGAGGCAGTGGCCTTGTGGTTTGAGTCCAGTGTCTTAACCACTATGCAGCACTGCCAAGAGAGCCTACCTGACTGAGATTACAACTGAACTAAACCTGAACATGAGATCATTTTAGGGTCAAAATTTAGGCCAGTGTCCCAAGTATTTGCCATTTCTGCAGTCAAACGAGAGAATATTCAGATATTAATGGAGGGACACAAACAGTTACTGCAATGATTTGGGTGTGACAAAGGAAAGGACTGGGATACCAAAACAGATGTGCACTGTTCCCTAGACACATGTGTAGATGTTTTCCCACTGCAGGAACTTTGTTTTCAGAAACCAATGAGTTCCTGTATAATGAAGGCCCTGGGCTACTTTTGGTCCCTGGCTGCTTTCATGTGTTGTGTTCCCACCACACAACAGGAACTGAAACCTTTACACAAAATATATGACAAGCAAAGAAGAGTGATGCAGTGCAAAGTGAGGCACATCGTAAGTTCAAGGGGTCCAAAACCTCCCACCATATCAATGTGGTGTGTGGCGTGGTGCACCATGGAGACGGCCACAAAGAATGGTGTGGCACGATCTGGAGGTCACAGAGGACCCCCACACCTTATTGCATTGAAACAATCCTAACTTCACAGGGGAGAACATTGCTTTACTGATGCATGGTGCCAGTGCTTGTGGTCAACCAATCAGCACAATTCATCACCTGAGCCCTAGGGTTGAACAAAATGACAAATGGCCTAAGTTCATCTGGTGGGAATGCTACAAATGGTCCTGAGTTTCTGAAAGGTCTCCCTGGTTCCTGAAGAAACCTCCTGGGATGGGAAACCACTTTGTGCTTCTTGTTACACTCCTCTGCTGCTTCAGTCTGATGATGTATGAACCTCTGATGATGTAAGGCTCCTTTATGTCATTTTTCCTTTCATCTCCTACTCCAACTGGCTAAAAGCTGACTAATCTGCAGCCTTATCTAGTAGTCCACAGACACCACTTATGTAGTTCTCAGTTAAGTCTACATAACCAACGGTGACTTTACTGGCATTCTTCATCCTGTCCCTAAACTGCTTAATGTCACCTAATTTGTCTAGCTGCTAGGTGAGACTGTCAGACACCACATTACAGTCACTGGTCTGCAATGGGCAGGAGACTTTTCATAAATAAGGTACAAGTTTAATGTTTCACAAAGCATCTGGAAATTGAATGGATCCTCGATGAGTGAGGTTCTCTGCAGTTCAGCCAAGGTTGAAATGATGGCTGTCGCTGGATGTGGCTGGGCATCTCTGCTTTGGGAGCTCTCTCCACCAACAACAGGAACAATGGTGAAGGAGTGGTGAAGTGGGGTGCTGCTCTGGTGATAACCAAATGAGGAGCTGGGGATTGGCTCCAGATTTATTGGTGTCTGATGTTCTTGTCATGGCCACTTACACTGTACATACACATGACCTACCGTACTAAAGCACATCTCATAGTGACATCCTCAGAGGAAACCGGTTACAGTTAACTGAAGTAAAACTACTGCTTTGTCTTTGACTCAGCTGTTTTCACTTTTTTATCCATTGTAGATTTTAGGACTCTAATGCACCCCTTTGATTCAAGCACGTCATGAAATAAAAATCAATAACAGTAACAGAGCAAACCTAGCACTGACATCTACTGTGCACCAGGCCAATTAGGTTTTCAGAGAAAAGTAAAAACAAGAAGGATGCTGGGCCTCCATTTACTGAATGTGCGGGATGTCCACTCCTACCTGGCAGGAAATTAATGAGCAGTCCTGCTAAGTGGGAAAAGGAGCAAGTTCCACTTTATTTCTTCTGTCATGATTCTGTGTTGAGGCTAATGCTACTATGATGTCCGTCAGGTTTTCCTTTTTTCAACTTATCGTGGTCCAGAAAACCGGCCCTACCAACTGCCTATACTCGTTGCACTTTATATGCACACTTTTCCTAATTCCTGCGTGTTTTCTTGTTTTTCTATAATCAGTGTTGCTTAAACTCTTATACAATTAGAAACTCAAGTTCTTTATGCTACAATATGAGGAAGCAACAACTGGCCATGATAAGAGAGGTGCGTGTGATGTTATTCATCTTGATTTTCAGATGTGCAGATGATACCAAACGAGGTGGAAGGGCAGAGAGCCTAGAGTCAGCAGAATCATTGCAGACGGACTCTTCACTGTCCACATTGTGAAGGTGTTCATCAAGTCTGCAAATAGGAGAGGATAAGCCAAGGGAAGTTAAGCTTAAGTTATATCATACAATGCATGCATTTTTAGAGATCTTGGGGAAGCGACTATTCAAACTGTATGATCGAGTCGCCTGGCGCGTATGTGTTCAAACTGTATGTCCGCATTCAGTCCAACTGACATACCGTGATGTGGGTACTCAGACTCTATGTGTACATGGCTCTGATGGACGGTTTTACACGTTTCAAAAAACACAATGGCCGCAGGCTTCTCAATATGTCAGCAAAGAAATGTGCTACGTTCACAGCTCTCACAATGCACTCTGAAAGTACAAAGAAAAGAGAAGGGCATTACTGGATATGCCGATGGTAGAGGGGTCTTTTTATTTTACAGAAAGAATCAGAGGTGCACAGTTTGTATAATTTAGCAATGTGCGCGTTTATTTCGGATTCTTCCAGTAAAGATTTCCAAAGATGCTTTTGTTGTTGGCAATTTAGTTGTATGTGTGTGTTGCTATATGATATTTAGATATTTGTAAAAATAAGCATGACAATGGCATTACCCAATGTATAAAATACTGGGGATGAAGCATGATCAGGAGTGAAAAGGGTCAAAGTTCAAAATAAAAAGGCAACCGAGGTAGACTCTGACCATCTTTGACCATGAATGTCATGTTATACTATTTTAAATACTTTTATTTTTTTCTAATTTAAGTAATGTATTATTTAAAGTCTATCTATTCTTCCATTTTCTTCCACTTATTCAGGTCTGGATTGTAGGGGCAGACGTCTGAACAAAGACGCCCTGACATCTCTCTTCCCTGACACTTTCTCCAACTCCCCTGGTACGAATGCTGAGGCATTGCCAGGCCAACCAAGAGATTAAATCTCTCGAGAGTGTCCTGGGTCTGCTCCCAGATCTTCTCCAGGTTGGACATGTCCAAAACACTTCCTAAGGGAAGCACAAACCGCCTGAATTTGTTCCTTTTGATGCAGAGTAGCAGTAGCTCTGCTTTGGGGTCTTCCTGAATGTTTGCTCTCCTCATCCTATTTCTAAGGCTAAGCCCAAGAACCTGGCGAACGAAGCTCATTTCTGTCACTTATATCAAGAGTCGAGTTCTTTCAGTCACTACCCAAAGTTCGTGACCATAGATGAGGGCAGGAACATAGAATGACCAGTAAATCTTTGCCTTTTGGCTTACCAGTCTTTTCACCGTGTTGACCGGTACAATGTCTGCATGACTGTGCTGCTCTGATCCATCTGTAGTTCCCTCGATTCTTCCTTCACTTGTGAACAAGACATCAAGCTATTTAAACTCCTCATCCCCAACCTGGAGGAGACACTCCACTCCTTTTCCAGTTGAGAATCATGACTTCGGCATTAGAGGTGCTGATCCTCATCCTTGTCGCTGCACACTCCGCTGCAAAGCGTCCCAGTGCGCGTTTAAGGTGACAGTCCAGTGAAGCCAGCAGGACCATATCATCTACAAAAAGAAGATGTGCTCCTGATGCTACCGATTTGGAAACCCACCACTTCTGTGCCTAGAAATTCTGACCATAGAAATTGTGCACAGAACCGGCGGCAGACAGCAGCCCTGATGGAGGCCTGCACCCACCGTGGATGAGCCCGACTTACTATTGGCAAACACAAGCCAAGCCCCAAGGGTACAAGGACAACGGGCCCACTACCTGCAGAAGTCATAAGGGTCTGGTGCTTAGTGGTTCAAGTAGCAGTTGAAGGAAAGTGCCTTGGTGGAATGATCTCTGGATACCGAAACTGACTTGGCTTAAAATCTAATTAAAATTAAAAGCTTTTTATTCAATTATAGTTCATCTAATCGTCCAATATCTATGAATCTTAGTTCAGGCATGTGGGGACAGAAGCCAAACACACGCACATGAGGCGAGCCCACAGCCACACCGATGCACGCTCAGAGATGGTTCAGAGAGGCCAGTCAGCCAAACCTGCTTGTGTTTGTGAAGCGGGAGCAAAACAGAATACCTGGAGAAAGAGACCGGCCTACACCACTCCAGATTAAAGTAAGCACAGTCGATAAAGATGGATATGTAAAAGTGGGGTAAGGAAAGGAAAATGGGAGACCGTCTTAAAACCTTCTTATGAAGTATGTGGCAATCCCTCGGTGTTCAACAAGCACAGTGTGAAGAAAAAGCCATGTGACTGGTCCTGACTCTCAGTGCGGGGGCTCAGTTGAACTTTAACCTTGGTGTCCCCTGTGAACATTAATGTTAATTTCCAAGTCTGTGTTAAATATTTCATGTAGTAAATCTAAATTGCATTCTTATTGATAACATTAAGAATTGAAATAACTTAGCAGGAGGGAGGCCTTATCCACCAGGATTTACGGTGTTTCTGATGCATAAAGCAAATAAAAATTGAATTGCACTTCAATGGCTTGCATCCTTTACTTGACTTTAATCCAATTATATTAATTACAATTGTAACAATGGTCACCACACTGCTGGCTTACTGCAGCAGCACGCTTGCTCCATGGCCACCCTGTAGTGTTTTGATGATTTCTGAATTATTTTATTATTCTATATTTAGCAGTGTTGCTGCCGCAAGCCCTGACATATGCGGAATTTCCACTTCCTCCTCAAGACTCTGTGGATTTTTCCTGCATATTGAGGTGATATGAACGGACACTAAAGTGACCTTGGATTAGCGAATGTGAGCGTGCCCGTTGACAGACCCATGTTGAATCCTGGGATTATTCCTGTCTTGTACCTGATGATATCAGGATGGACTCCAGGGCCTAATGATCTTAGAGTTGGATCCCATTGTTTTGAAAACAAAGGCAATCCCATAGGGTCTCACCACCGCTCAAGGCCTAACACTAAATGTGCATTGCTTACTGGTTGTCGACATTGGCTTAAATTCTCAGAATGGCATTGTGTACTCCTTCAGCAAAAGAAACACATTACATCTAAATTCAGCGGGCTTATCCGTATATTGTGTGGGTTTTATAGAAACAAGTTTGGAATGTTTGCAGACACTTCTGGAGTGTCATTTGAATTGTGGAGAATCATCTGCCTCAGACTCCTGCAGTATGTTTATCTATCCAATTTGTGAAAATGAACACTTCTGAATCAGGATCAGTTCATACCCGTAGGCCATGTCCACATTAATACACAATCATTTAAAAATGGTGATATTAAACAAAAACAATCTCCTTCTACACTAGCAATTTCATACAATTTATCAAAGGATCTCCGTCCAAACTAAAATCTCTGAAAACGCATACAGAGCAGATGTTCACCTACACTGGCCCCATGGAAATCGATGGAAACAGGAAAAGCAAGTGTCCATCACCCTAGACATTCAGATCCTTGAAAAGATGGTTACACCATCAGCCATAGGATTTACTGCAAAATCGGCCTTGTTAACCCAGCACTGGGCCCCTTCACCTGTGATCCACAGACTCCGCATGAGCGAATGTACCTTTTGCCATTTGTTGTAAATAACGTTACCGATTGTATCTCATTGTGTCAACCTGTGAGAGACGGGAATTGAGTGATTAAAGCTGAAAACAAAACGCAGATAGCATCTTTCATTCTCTCTCTTTCTCCTTCTGAGATTTTCTGTCAGTGTGCACTAAAAGGGAGCCTATTGATTTATTTTGTCCTGTGGTGCTGATGGCTTGCCCTTGAAGAATGGAAACATGAGTCCGTGAGGATCTAAGTAGTCACAGAGATCCTCGGAAAACACAAACAAGAGAACGTCTCAAAACAAGACATGATTACCTGACCCTCACCCAGGCCCTGGCCCACAATGTAGAAAACTGCAACCATAAAAGTTATTTGGGTAATGCTTTAAGATACAGTCATATGAAAAAGTTTGGGAACCCCTCTTAATTCTTTGGATTTTTGTTTATCATTGGCTGAGCTTTCAAAGTAGCAACTTCCTTTTAATATATGACATGCCTTATGGAAACAGTAGTATTTCAACATTGACATTAAGTTTATTTGATTAACAGAAAATATGCAATATGCATCATAACAAAATTAGACAGGTGCATAAATTTGGGCACCCCAACAGAGATATTACATTAATACTTAGTTGAGGCTCCTTTTGCAAATATAACGGCCTCTAGATGCCTTCTATAGCCTTTAATGAGTGTCTGGATTCTGGATGGAGGTATTTTTGACCATTCTTCCATACAAAATATCTCCAGTTCGGTTAAGTTTGATGGCTGCCAAGCATGGACAGCCTGCTTCAAATCATCCTATAGATTTTCGATGAAATTCAAGTCAGGGGACTGTGACGGCCATTCCAGAACATTGTACTTCTCCCTCTGCATGAATGCCTTTGTAGATTTCAAACTGTGTTTTGGGTCATTGTCTTGTTGAAATATCCAACCCCTGCGTTACTTCAACTCTGTGACTGATGCTTGAACATTATCCTGAAGAATTTGTTGATATTGGGTTGAATTCATCCGACCCTCGACTTTAACAAGGGGCCCAGTCCCTGAACTAGCCACACAGCATGATGGAACCTCCACCACATTTGACAGTAGGTAGCAGGTGATTTTCTTGGAATGTGATTGTTCTTCTTCCGCCATGTAAAGCGCTTTTTGTTTTGACCAAATAACTCCATTTTTGTCTCATCAGTCCAAAGCACTTTGTTCCAAAATAAATCAGGCTTGTCTAAATGAGCATTGGCATACAACAAGTGACTCTGTTTGTGGTGTGAGTGCAGAAAGGGCTTCTTTCTCATCACCCTGCCATACAGATGTTCTTTGTGCAAATTGCGCTGAATTGTAGAATGATGTACAGATACACCATCTGCAGAAAGATGTTCTTGCAGGTCTTTGGAGGTGATCTGTGGGTTGTCTGTAACCATTCTCACAATCCTGTGCATATGCTGCTCCTGTATTTTTCTTGGCCTGCCAGTCCTGGGTTTAACAGCAACTGTGCCTGTGGCCTTCCATTTCCTGATTACATTCCTTACAGTTGAAACTGACAGTTTAAACCTCTGAGATAGCTTTTTGTAGCCTTCCCCTAAACCATGATACTGAACAATCTTTGTTTGCAGATCTTTTGAGAGTTGCTTTGAGGATTCCACGCTGTCACTCTTCAGAGGAGAGTCAAAGGGAAGCACAACTTGCAATTGACCACCTTAAATAATTTTCTCATGATTTAACACACCTGTCTATGATGTTCAAGGCTTAACAAGCTAATCCAACCAATTTGGTGTTGCAAGTAATCAGTATTGAGCAGTTACATACATTCAAATCTTACTCAAAAATTACAAGGGGACCCAAATTTTTGCACAACCAGTTTTTCACATTTGATTTAATTACATACAACTAAATACTGCTTTATCTTTGTTCGGAAAACACCCCAGTACTCAGATGTTCCTAGGAAATGAAAGACATACCACTGTTATCTTTTTTGTTGAAAGTAAATTATTATGCAGGCTGAGAGGGGTTCTCAAACTTTTTCATATCACTGTAGTTGCTAGCCATAATGCTTTCATTAGTCATATAGTGTTTTGAAAAGAAGCCATTAATAAAGGCTTCTTTTGACATTAATGACAGTTATAAAGCATCAGTAAAATGGTTATTGTGGTATATTAGGCACTAGTGATAGGCCGGTAAAATTATTTAGGGATAAGGGGCTTTATTTGGTCTTATTAAGCATTAATTAAGAACTCACAAGTCATATATTGAAGTAGGCGGCAACACTTCATGCCGAGGAGTACTACAGTCAGTAGTGCAAGTTACTGTGACCTCCTGGAGACCAATGTGAAGCCTGCTATTCAATCCAAGTGGTGGGGACTGCTGTCTCAAGAAGTCCTCTTGCTGCAAGACAAAGCAGAACATCAAGGCTCGTCTGGAGAAACTGAAGTTTGAGGTATTGCCACATCCTCCTTTATTCATCAGATTTGGCACCGTGTGTTTCCACCTTTTTGGACCGTTAAACATCTGGGTGGTTGTCGATTCAAGACAGATGACAACGTGAAGAAAGCAGTGCATAAGTGGTTGCGAGGAACAGACAAAACCTTTTATTCTGCTGCAATCCAGGCGCTTTCAAGCAGGTGGTTCAAAGTTCATTGAGAAGGGTGGAGACAACTTTGAGAAATTACAGTATCATTTTGTTAAAGTTCATTCCCTTTTCTAATAAATCCCATTTTCTAAATTTAGCTTGATTCCCCCTCATACTAACTGTATATGTATAACTTAAGCAAAAAAAAAATGACATAAATAAATGAGCAATGCTGAATGTCTTTTGCAGTAGCTCGCAGCTCCTCTGTACTGAGCCGACTCCTATTTCATCCACACGTATCGCAACGCTGTAGGTCCCTTTGAACAATCCAGCACAGAAGTGACTTTACAGTCTGTCCTCCCAGAATATTAGGTAAGTTCACTCACTTAATAATCCATGCACTTGATTTTCCGTCACCAACAGGCTGTCATTCATTTCCAGTATGGATTGTATAGTGGCTGACATGCACTAGAGGGACACCTCCAACACATCGTTGAGTGTCATGTAACACCCTCCTTTTTGGGAGTTCCACTTCACTAACTTGCATTCAGGTTTTGTTGAGCTGATTTATTCAGCTTGAGATGCTTTTTCTTTCCTTGTCTTCCACCCTTTCACTCCTAGTTACTCCAGTCACATCCTTTCTCCTTCACCTCAATTTGCTGCATGTCCTCCTTGTCTCCATCTCCTCTGCTCCCTATGCACCACTCACTATGCAGCCCCCTAATTCAGGCAGGTTGCTCCCCTAACAGGGTGGGTGAAGTGTTAAGTATTGAGAAGCTACCAGTGACACAGAGTCTCAAGTTCATGCACTGCTCTAAATCACGTATGGTGCAAACAAGCAAACCCTAAACAAGATTCATTTCAACCTTCTTTTGACCGGTCTGCGTGAGGCTGTGTGATTATCATCGTCACACTTGGGGGGATTTCTTCAATATTCAAAGCCAGTGGTCAAGCAGCTTGGCTCTGACTCAGTGGACATTATTTTTAGTTTTTCCATCAGTGATGTTTTGGTCCATCAACATACTTGCAGTCTTCACTTTAGTTACGTTGTGGTGTTTTCATTTCTTGTTTCCATGATGTTAGCTCTTGTTTAAAATACAAGAGGAACTAAAACAGCAGCCATCTGTCTAACGTTTACAAGTCTTCTCTTGAATCTCAATCTGCTTTTTTACATTTTCCTGCTCATGTGAGGTTGCCCACAGGTCTCCAATCAGATGTTGGATAGCTCTCCTGTGGTGTGATGATTTAATATTTTCCATTCTGTGACTAATGACCGAGACGGCAATCATGTTAACAGCTCCTAATTACCACCGAGCGTTCAGCAGATGTGAATGTTTATTAAGTTTTAGATGACAACCAAATACCCACAGACAAGGTAAGGCCGCACACATTCTGGAGCTCTAAGTCAACTCTAAGTCAGTTGGTTTCCTCCTGCCATACAAACTTTAAAAGTTTATTATTGGTCCAGAATTTCTTTTAACATTTTTTTGTGCAAAATTAATTCTTATTTTTATGGTTGATTTATTTTATTTTCATTTTGGTGACGTCCATTCATTGCCATTTTGGGTTGTTTTTTTTCATGTGTGTTATTATTTGGTGTTTCAAGTTGCTATGAGGCTGCATGTGACCATAACATTATGGCAGCAATGATATAAAAGATGTCACCATTCTTAACGAGATGTCAAAACATTAAAATATTACAGGTAGGTTCTTCTGCTTCTTCTTTCGGCTGCTCCCGTTAGCTGTCACCACAGCGGATCATCTTCTTCCATATCTTTCTGTCCTCTGAATCTTGTTCTTTTACACCCATCACCTGCATGTCCTCTCTCACCACATCCATAAACCTTCTCTTAGGCCTTCCTCTTTTCCTCTTCCCTGGCAGCTCTATCCTTAACATCCTTCTCCCAATATAGCCAGCATCTCTCCTCTGCACATGTCTAAACCAGCACAATCTCTCCTCTCTGACTTTGTCTCCCAACCGTCCAACTTGAGCTGACCCTCTAATGTCCTCATTTCTAATCCTGTTCATCCTCGTCACACCCAATGCAAATCTTAGCATCTTTAACTCTGCCACCTCCAGCTCTGTCTCCTGCTTTCTGGTCAGTGCCACTGTCTCCAACCCATATAACATAGTTGGTCTCACTACCGTCCTGTAGACCTTCCCTTTAACTCTTACTGATACCCATCTGTCACAAATTACTCCTGACACTCTTCTCCACCCACTCCACCCTGCCTGCACTCTCTTCTTCACCTCTCTTCCACAATCCCCATTACTCTGTACTTTGATCCCAAGTATTTAAACTCATCCACCTTCGCCAACTCTACTCCTTCCATCCTCACCATTCCACTGACCTCCTTCTCATTTACACACATGTATTCTGTTCTTGTTCCTACTGACTTTCATTCCTCTCCTCTCTAGAGCATATCTCCACCTCTCCAGGGTCTCCTCAACCTGCTCCCTACTATCGATACAAATTACAACGTCATCAGCAAACATCATAGTCCACGAGGACTCCTGTCTAATCTCGTCTGTCAACCTGTCCATCACCATCGCAAATAAGAAAGGGCTCCCAGCCGATCCCTAATGTAATCCCACCTCCACCTTGAATGCATCCGTCACTCCTACCGCAGACCTCACCACTGTCACACTTCCCTCATACATATCCTGTACAACTGTTACGTACTTCTCTGCCACTCCTGACTTCCTCATACAATACCACAGCTCCTCTTGAGGCACCCTGTCATATGTTTTCTCCAGGTCCACAAAGATGCAATGCAACTCCTTCTGGCTTTCTCTATACTTCTCCATCAACAACCTCAGAGCAAACATCGCACCTGTGGTGCTCTTTCTTGGCATGAAACCATACTGCTGTTCACTAATCATCACCTCACTTCTTAACCTAGCTTCCACTACTCTTTCCCATAACTTCATACTGTGGCTCATCAATTTTATTTCCCTGTAGTTAATACAGCCCTGCACATCCCCCTTATTCTTAAATATCGGCACCAGTACACTTCTTCTCCACTCCTCAGGCATCCTCTCACTTTTCAAGATTCCATTAAACGATCTGGTTAAAAACTCCACTGCCATCTCTCCTAAACACCTCCATGCTTCCACAGGTATGTCATCTGGACCAACGGCTTTTCCATTCTTAATCCTCTTCATAGCTGTCATTACTTCCTCCTTGCTAATCCAATGCACTTCCTGATTTACTATCTCCATCATCCAACCTCTTCTCTCTCTCGTTCTCTTCATTCATCAGCCTCTCAAAGCACTCTTTCCATCTGCTCAACACACTCTCCTTGTTTTTTTTTTTTTATTAATTTTATTACAATCAATACATAGCAATCAAGTTTTTACAAAAAAAAAGAATTATGTTAAGAACAGATCGATCCCCACCCTGAGAGAGAGCAAGCCAAACGTGTAAAATTTAAGGCTTGTAAAAATACCTAAATTAATAAATTCTCTGTGCTTTATAAACTTATTTTAAAATATTACTGATTAGATCCTGCCATTTTTTGAAAAAAGTCTGTACGGATCCTCTAACTGAGTATTTGATTTTTCCAATTTTAAATAATATAACACATCAGTTTCCCACTGACTTAAAGAGGAGAGTTTTGGGTTCTTCCAGTTTATCAGAATAAGTCTGCGTGCCAAGAGTGTAGTGAATGCAATCACAGTTTGTTTGTCTTTCTCCACTTTAAGACCCTCTGGAAGAACCCCAAACACAGCTGTTAATGGGTTAGGAGGGATTGTGAGTCCAAGGCTGTCTGAGAGGTAATTAAAAATTTTTGTCCAGAATAATGTTAATTTGGTGCAGGCCCAGAACATGTGACCCAGTGAGGCTGGGGCTTGGTTGCAACGTTCGCAGGTTGGATCATGTCCTGGAAACATTTTGGAGAGTTTTAGTCGAGACAGATGTGCTCGATATATAATTTTGAGTTGTATAATTGTATGCTTTCGCATATGGAGCTTGAGTGAATTCTCTGCATTGCTACTTTCCACTCCTTTTCTGATATATTAATTGAGAGATCTTTTCCCAGTGTCCTCTTGGATCTTTGAAAGGAAGGGATTGTAAAATGATTTTATATATTGTAGAGATGGAGTCTAATCCTTGAAATTGAGCAATATTTTTCCAGCGTGGATGAGGGTGCAAGATGAGGAAAATCTGGAAGGTTCTGTTTAACAAAGTTCCTGATTTGAAGATAGTGAAAGAAATGTGTAGCTGGAATGTTAAATTTGGAATGTAATTGTTCATAGGATGCAAAGGCGTTGTCTATATAAAGATCTCTAAGCAAGTTAATTCCAAATTTTTCCAGATATTAAAACTGCATATGTTTGTGAGGGTTGAAAGAGGTGGTTCTCTTGCAGGGTGCCACAGAAAGAAGCTTCTCCGTCTTAAAATGCTTTCTACATTGGTTCCAGATTCTAAGTGAGTGGAGCACAATTGGGTTATTAGTGTATTGCCGATAGCGTGTGTTTATTGGAGCACAGAGCAAGGAATACAAAGAAGTACTGCAGGATTTTACTTCTATTGCGGTCCATGCCTGTGTATGTTCTTCTATTTGTGTCCAGGTTCTTATCGCCTGTATATTTGCCCCAGTAATAAAACTGGAAGTTAGGTAGAGCCATGCCACCTTCTGCCTTTTGTCTTTGTAGGGTCGCTCTTTTGATGCGTGGATGTTTTGAATTCCAAATAAATGAGGTTATTGTTGAATCTAATTGCTTAAGAATGATTTATTAATGTATATTGGTATGTTTTGAAATAAAAAGGAGCTTAGGAAGAATATTCATCTTAACAGTGTTAATTCTTCCAGCTAGTGTGAGATGAAGGGTTGACCATCTATGCAAGTCTTGTTTAATTTTTTCCATGCAGACGAAATTTTGTTGATAAGAGCTTTATGTTTACTTGTGATGTTTACCCGAGGTATTTAAACTGTTCTGCAATGATAAAAGGGTAGGGTGTCTAATCTAATATTATATGCTTGCAAATTCACTGGAAAGAGTACACTTTTATTCAGATTAATTCTGAGACCAGAGAGCTTTTGAAATTCTGTGAGTGCTGCTAAGACTGCAGGCACAGAATTTTCTGGGTCCGATATATACAGTACCATGTCATCTGCATATAATGAGATTTTCTGTTCCAGTCCTTCTCTGCTAATCCCCTTTATCTGATCAGTATTTCGACAATGTATTGCCAGTGGTTCAATGGCAATCGCAAACAGCAGTGGTGACAAAGGGCATCCTTGTCTAGTGCCACGTTCTAGTTTAAAGTAGTCTGAGCAAATGTTATTGATGCAAACTGAAGCTTCTGGGTTAGTATACTGTAATTTAATCTATGCACAAATGTTCGGGCCAAACCCAAACTTCTCCAATATAGTAAAAGGTATTTCCATTCAATCATGTCGAATGCTTTTTCTGCATCCAATGATAATAATATTTCTGGGGTGTTTGATTTAGTTGGTGAGTATATTACATTAAACAGACGTCGAAGATTTGAAGATAAGTGCCGGCCCCTAATAAATCCAGTTTGGTCTTGTGATATTACGAGGGAGCACTTTCTCCATCCTTCTAGCTATGATTTTAGAGAGTATTTTAACGTCGTTATTCAGAAGTGAAATTGGTCTGTATGATGCACATTGTAATAAGTCCTTATTTTGTTTTGGAAAGACAGTGATTAATGCTTGGCGAAAGGTTTGTGGAAGAAATTGGTTATCTCTGTAAATGTTGCTAATAGGAGGGGAGCTAGCTGAGCGGAGAATTTCTTGTAAAACTCTGTAGGGTAGCCATCAGGGCCTGCTGCTTTTCCACCTTGGAGTGACTTTTTAGCATCCAGTAATTCTGATAATGCCAGAGGACACTCTCCTTGTTTTTGAGTATGTTTCCATCTTTATCCTTTCTCACCCTAACCTGCTGCACATCTTTCCCAGCTCGGTCCCTGTGTCTACCCAATCGGTACAGGTCCTTTTCTCCATCCTTAGTTTCCAACCTGTCATACAACTCTTCATACACCTTTTCTTTAGCCTTCGCTATCTCTCTCTTCACCTTGCGCCTTATCTTCTTGTACTCTTGTCTACTTTCTGCATCTCTCTGACTATCCCAATTCTTCTTTGCCATCCTTTTCCTCTGTATACTCTCCTGTACTTCCCCATTCCACCACCAGGTTTCCTTTTCCTCTTTCCAGATGTCACTCCAAGCACCCTTTATGCTGTCACCCTTACTACATCTGCTGTGGTTTCCCAACTGTCTGGTAATTCTTCACTGCCACCCAGTGCCTGTCTCACCTCCTCCCCAAACTCAACCTTGCAGTCTTCCTTTTTCAATTTCCACCATTTGATCCTTGGCTCTGCCTTCACTCTCTTCCTCTTCTTGATCTCCAACATCATCCTTCAGACCACCATCCTATGCTGCTTAACTACATTTTCCCCTGCCACCACTTTGCAGTCTTCAATCTCCTTCAAATTGACTCTTCTACATAGGATGTAATCCACCTTTGTACATTTTCCTCCACTCTTGTATGTCACCCTATGTTCCTCCCTCTTCTTAAAATACGTATTCACCACAGCCATGTCCATCCTTTTGGTAAAATCCACTATTCTCTGACCTTCTTCATTCCTCTCCTTGACACCATACCTACCCATCACCTCCTCGTCTCCTCTGTTCCCTTCACCAACATGTCCATTGAAATCTGCTCCAATCACCACTTTCTGTCTCTTGGGTACACTGTTTATCACTTCATCCAACTCACTCCAAAAATCTTCATCTCCTCCATTGCACATCCAACCTGCGGTGCATATGCACTAACAACATTCACCATCACACCTTCAGTTTCCAGCTTCATAATCATTACTCTGTCTGACACTCTTTTCACCTCCAAAACACTCTTGACATACTGTTCCTTCAGAATAACTCCTACTCCATTTCTCCTCCTATCCACACCATGTTAGAACAATTTGAATCCACCTTCGGTCCACCTGGCCTTACTCCCCTTCCATTTAGTCCTTTGCACACACAATATATCGACCTTCCTTCTCTCCATCATATCTGCTAAGTCTCTCCCCTTACCAGTCATACTGCCAACATTCAAAGTTCCTACCCTCAGTTCCACTCTCTTTACTTTCCTCCTCTCCTCCTGCCTCCAGACACATCTACCCCTCTTAGTCTCTTTCAGCCAACAGGTAGGTTCAATAAAATAAAATCAGAAAACAAACTGCTAAAGAATTGGTTTAGGACTTTGAACAAACCTTTGGTCTGGTTTCTGCGTCATGTTTTGGTTTCAGTGATTTGGCTAACGGTTTCTCTGTGTACTGGTCCTTGCCTTATGGTACTCCCCTGTCTAATCCTAAAAATTGAGTTTGCATCTCCGCGTTGAGGTCATCATGGCCTGCCTATAAAACACAATGGCAGGCCTTGGGTCTCTCTGTGTCATAAATACCTTCTGCCTTCTTGCGAGTGTTGTTCAAAGCTAATTGGCATTTCCGTGAAGACCTTACTGTTAGAACTTCTTGCGCTCTTCTATTTGGTAACAGTTACAGTAATGGTTAGGGTTGGGTTTACTCAAGTCTTTGTCTCTCAGAACCCTAGCCTGTTGCTTGATCTCAGTTTTGCCATACATGGTGCATGTGTGTTTCCTGGTCATCAACTACTGTTGCCTTTTTTATCTCAGTCATACCATTTCATGACAGTAGGAGTTTATAAGATAATTGATCCACCATGTTGTGAATGGGGGCTCACCAACATGGCAAAAGGGTAAGGACCTTCATATATAGGATCACACTGGAGAGCCAAACCCCATCTACTACCTGTAGTCTTCAGTCTATACAGACTTTAAAAGTTCAAAGTGCAACAAAAGTCCCAAGATATACCAGCAAGGTAGACACAAATACCTACAAAATGCACTACAAGGGAAAGGGTAACTGTAAACCTCTGGCTGGTTGAGACAGCCCAAAAAAAAGTATCTTTAAAAATGAATTATTAAAAACATTTACCAGAAGGCAAACATAAGAAATGCAAAGGATTCAGATACAACAAATTCCAACAAGTCTCAATGCACAATAAAGAAATCAGAGCCCAAAAACAGAATCACAATCCACAAAAAATATCAAACGAAAAGCAAATATTTATAAAGTCCGAACAACACTCAATAACAACCCAAGGATAAGACATATGGATAGCAGTCCCCAGGAGTCACATCATGGTTGCCTTGTCTCTTGTGGCTCAGCCCACAGAACACAGAAACATATATAAACTTGAAATTAAAGTTTGAAAATACTAAATAATTAACAGATATTACAGAACATGAAAAATAATAATTCAGAAATAACAAATAAACAGAAAATACACACAAGCTAGAAGAAAAGCCCTGGCTGAAACATAACATGCCACTTAAATGTAAAAGAAACATGTGTACAAAGGGGTTAAAATGTGGGTGTTGTGATGTTTAAATTCAATCTTAGTCATTCTGTTTTGTTCGTATTTAGCTCGACATTTTTTTACAATGTGAACAAAGAGAGACGGTGGTTCTAAAGCAATGGCAAAAAGAAATGGTGAGAAAGAGCAGCCATGTCTAGTTGCACAATTTTGTAAGGAACATCTGAGTTTGTATTTTTACAGACTGACAATTCATGAAAAAGTAGGAAGTACTTTAGGGAAGGCTTATACTTCAAACGACTGCTATGCAAGCATTTTACTGTTTATACCTGCATGCGTACTTTACATAAATCTGGAAGATTCCACCAGCTGTCTGTGCGAGATATCATCACAGTGAGAAAACAACGTTTGGGCTGCACGGTGGCACAGTGGGTAGCGCTGCTGCCTCGCAGTTAGGAGACCTGGGTTCACTTTCCGGGTCCTCCCTGTGTGGAGTTTGCATGTTCTCCCCGTGTCTGTGTGGGTTTCCTCTGGGTGCTCCAGTTTCCTCTCACAGTCCAAAGACATGCAGGTTTGGTGCATTGGCGATCCTAAATTGACCCTAGTGTGTGTGTGTGCCCTGCAGTGGGCTGGCGCCCTGCCCGAGGTTTGTTCCTGCGTTCCTGGGATTGGCTTCAGCAGACCCCGTGACCCTGTGTTAGGTTATATATGACTGACTGACTGTCTGACTAAAGACATTTAATGGGGACCTGAGATGCAAATTCTTTTCTCTAAACAAATCGAAAGAGAAATAAATATGGAGCACAATAAATAACTAAAAGGGAACAATAACTGCAAGTGAATTTGTGCCTGAGCTGTTAAGTTACAATGTTTGCTGTTACATGAGTCATGGAGGCCCACTGTCCTCAATCCAAGGTTTTACTTTAAAAATAAGACGGGAGCAACGGCAGCTTCACAGACTGCTACTAAACCAGAAAGAAGCGAAGCAGTTAACAGCCAAGCCTCCCCCACACGCACAGTTAACCTTTTCCGACGGCAGATGACAGGATTTGCATTCCGGTGACTCACAGCAATACGACTCTGCATGGCGGTGACGTCAAAGAAGCCGGCAGGAGTCTGGACTGAGCTTCCCAGGGGTTCTCTTTATTTCTGTGATTCTCGTCAAAATGTGCGTTCTGTGGGGTCAGAGTTTGATAAATAGCGAGAAATACAACTCTTTTATTTTTACACTTTTGAAAGGTGTTCTTTTTTTTTCTTTTTTTGTGCATTACACACAGATCTGTCTGCGCTAAATTCTGCCCACAACCCCAGCGTGCTGCACTTGCTGTTTAGCAGCTTCTTCAGTGTGTAAAATCAAAATAAGAGGCAGCAGTCAGGGTAACTTACTGGAGGAGCGGGCACGTTCTCTGCGCGTGGTCGCTTTTTTGATATTTTTCCATTTCTCTCTCATTTCTGTCTGATCATATTGTCAGGTCCACTGCCTCATTCACTTCAGTGCGTCCAATGTGGTAATCAGCTGGGCCATTTTGTCCCACCCATAGATTTGGTGACTGAAGACTTCACCATCATGCTCCGGGGTCTGTTTCAGGACTTTTCTTTTGCCTTGTGGCTTGGAGATTATCCTACTGAAACCCCAACTTGCCGTTTGGAAATTCTGGGGTGTTCAGACGTAGCATTTTTTCGTATCAAATATTTGTGATGAACTCAAATCCTCTTCCCGCTGCCCCCACATGGACACATATAGGGTTTGCCGTTTTCTGTTTTTCAGAGTAATTTATAGGGTCATTACGGCCACACGCGCAGATCTGAGAGAATTCTCACATGTATGGTTGTCGAGGAAAATGGGAGTAGTGTTGGGGTCTCCTCGAGATCCCCGTTTCTTATCCACAAAGCTAATAAATCAACAACAAAAGAAGAAAACAAAATGACACTCTTAGATGATTGTGGCTCTAATTTAGTTTGGGTGCCGAATCTGAACTCTGATCTCATGGTGTTGCGGTGCCCGGAAGAGGAGCAGACCTCAACAGGTGTCTCCTCCTTCACGCTGGAGCTGGAGGACGAGGAGCAGTGAGCGCATGCGCGGTCTCACAATCCCGAACTTGCTCTGAGCTCCCAACACGCTGCCTCCGCACTTGCGCGTGATAATAAATATGCTAGGAAACACGCCGCACGTTACCACTCGGCATTAATGAGTGAGTAGCACTAACTTACCTCCAAACATCCACCTGAAAAATCACAGAACATCAGAACAACGCATTTGAGTTTGGGTTACACCTTCGGAGGGCGCAGCATCACAAGGCAAACAGGCGTTTACTTCAAAGTAGAAAGATTTACAAAGGAACAAGTCCATGGAGTGTCCACATAAGCAAGCTAATACAATGTGGGAGCAGACCACCGACGTGAGCTGGTAAGAAGGCTGCTATATAAGGAACAACAAGAAGACAAGAGTTCAAACTGGGCAAGTGAAAAGCTCGTGAATTCCAGGAGAATGTTAGGCACATGCTTTGTGCCATTTGTGTACCCTCTCCTGCTTGTATACCCCACTGTTTAGGCCCCCTTTCTGTTTTAGGCTGGCAAGACCTTGTATGGGCACTGGGGGCACAGATTTGGATGCCCTGCTGCTGTTCTCACCTATTAGTGGATTAACGCTGGGCTATTTATTGCAGTGCACAAGTTGGCTTGGCTGCTGCCTGCTCCTTCTTTCAACGTCCTATTTGTTTAAGTTTTTATGCTACTCTGGAAAGGTCAGCATACAACAAACAAACGACAAAGGATACAGCAGCAGACGGTATAAATGTACATAAGAAACACACATCAGGCAGGCTCAGGTGGTCACACCCTATTGTCCATTCTCATATGTCATTGTCATGAAGGCCATTGCTGTGCCTGGTGGACCATGATGACACAAAAGACCTTCCAGTTTAAATAACATGAAAATGAGGAATTCGATTGATATGCTGCATGAGCTTAGTTGTGATCATCCTGCAGATGAAAATTAGTTATTCTGGAGTCCCTCAGATAAAACAGTAAGTCGTTGAAACAGAACTCCATGGTCTAATGCCAGGGCATCTCAGCAGCTTCAGACACAAGACAGGAGCCAACGACAGACAGGGCACTGGTCCACTTCTGAGTGTCTTCACGCACGCCCCACACTGGGCCAATGAAGCGGCCGACATCTGTAGGATATGGTGGGGACCAAAAGTAAAGACCCACAGAGACCCGAGGATACTGGGCTTGGATTGAACCAGAGTCTTTGGTGTTGTGGTCCAGCAGCCCAGCGCTGCCTGCCTCTTACTCCAGTGTGGCTATTAACGTTACGGTATTAGATGTGGTGTTTGGATGAGTGCAGCAGCCCAAAGGAGATAATGCCGATCAGGCCACAAAGCCAACAAAGTATACAAAAGAAAAGGATTTACTACGACAAAAAAGGACAGTGATTCAAGGAAGGTGAGGAAGATGGAAGTGTCGAGGTGAGCGGGTCATACTCACTGATCATAGCGCTGCTGAGTGCTTGATTAACACTTGCAAGTTAGAATTTCACTGCGGTGTGTACACGTGCCAGTAATGACCCAAAGGCTTCAACTTCTCCTCATCTGAAGCCACGTGTGTGGCTGTCACTCAAGTCCTTTACCTCATCCAGTCTGTGGGGATCCTCAACACAAACAGTAACACAGGGTTAATTAGTAGGACCTTAGACCACCCCAGGACCCCCTATATTGCACATCTTGGACATTTATCCTTATGAGCCAGCATTGCTTAAGCATGAAACTCTCAAATTATTCACAGATGAAGCAGAAATTCAGCTACCGGTCACTTTGACCCAATTAGCAGTAAACAAATTAAACATAAAATCGACATTGGCGGGGAGGTCACCGGTGTGGCAAAAAGAAACTTACCTGTCCTTACTGAGTGTGACAAGATCATTCATCTTGTTATACTTCATCCGGCCTTCACTTTTACTTACCTGCTTATCCAACTCAAAGTCATGTGGCCTGCTCACAGATGGCACGAGGGCTTCAAAGTGCACCACGAAGGGCAACACACTCTTAAAAATCCTAGTTCTTTAATGGCACTTCCTGGGTTGTGTGGTTCTTCGTAGAACCATTGCATGACAAAGCATAATTTCAATCTGGGAAGGCTTCTTTGAAAAACGTCCTCTTATGTAGGAAAAAAAACGAAATTCTTAATGTATGATGGGCCGCCTAGCAGGATACTAACATATTAAGAAAATCTGAACTTAACTTGTGTCTATGCAGCAGGAGTCCTTTAAAAATCATGAGCCTTTGGCATTTCCCAGATATGTTGCCATCTATTTATGGTTATTTACTGTATGGAGCCTGTTATGGATCTAAATAAATAAAGGTTCTTTCTAGAACCTTCATGTGGATGAGTTTTTTGAGAACCACAAAGGGTGCCCCTATGGCATCGTTCTGATGAGCCACTCTGGCACCTTATTTTTTTTTTTAGAGCGTTCCACCACTGGCGGAGCTGCTTATCTTGAAGTGATGTGCTTTAGCGGGTGTCCCTCCATCAGGGTTGGAGTCAGAATGGCTTTAAGAGTGGAGAATAACAAATGAGTAGGGCAAGGAACTGAACCCCAGAACTGACAACTGTACCCACCATTATGGTGAATTAGTCATTCTTCAAGGGCACAGATCATACTCAGCTACATGGACCAGCTACCCAATAGTCGGTTGGTGGAGTAATAAGCTTGGCCTAGGGTGCAAAATAACTTAGGAATGGCACTGACTGCTCCTGTACCATACCACCATTTGAATAACAGAACCATAACTGCGTATTATTTTATTATTAATATTATACTAATGTGTTCCTGTAAACCCTTTGTTGCCTAAATTTATCTATACTAATAAAAGGCAAAGCCCTCACTGACTCACTCACTGACTCATCACTAATTCTCCAACTTCCCGTGTAGGTAGAAGGCTGAAATTTGGCTGGCTCATTCCTTACAGCTTACTTACAAAAGTTGGGCAGGTTTCATTTCGAAATTCTACGCGTAACGGTCATAACGGTTGATAACGTCCGCCATGTTGAACTTTCTTATTCATGGCCCCATCTTCAGGAAATTTGGTAGGTGGCTTCCCTGCGCTAACCAAAACCGATGTACGTTCTTATTTCAGTGGTATGATGCCACTGTCGGCCGCCATATTGAAGTTTCCAATGTCACTAATTCTCCAACTTCCCGTGTAGGTAGAAAGCTGAAATTTGGCAGGCTCATTCCTTACAGGTTACTTACAAAAGTTAAGCAGGTTTCATTTGGAAATTCTACTCGTAACGGTCATAACTGAATCCTACTTACGTACATACGGCCATAGCCTGCAGCTCGGGCGCCGTGTGAGGCGGAGTTGCGTCCCTCATCACCACGCCTCCCACGTAATTGAGTGCCTGCCGTCCGTCAGCAACACTAATCTCTTATTTATAAATGTTGCAAATATATTCACATGTACTTAACCTGTATTACAACTATATACACATATAAATTAGATACCTAGACACACACAATCCCCACACGTTCCCCAGTGCTTTATCTGACCTTTCTTTTAAAAGTTTGTAATCACACGGCCTGGGAAGTCTGCAGTGAATCCGGCGACCAATCTTTTGGCGGTTTCATTCCTTATTTCCATTAAAAGAGGATTTATTTCACACACAAGGGCCACCCCCAGTTCCCTTTCCTTTTTCCACACGGTCGCTGTCCACACACCTACCACGTGGTTGGCTCCCTGCCTATATACATTAACGACATCCCGTGCTCATGTGCCTCCTCACTCGCTTCCTTACTGTCCTCAGCTGTTCGTGTTCACTGCTCCCTTCTTCTTTACTCCAACGCTTCAAGCCTGGTATGGTTCGCCTTGCTTCACGTCTGCCTGCTGGTGACTCCTGACTTTTCGTTTACTCCACCGCTTTCCTATGAAACTTACAACCACCAAAACTTTGTAATGGCACCAGGCTTTAGATTGAATCTCTGCACAAGAACCTCATTGAGACAACTGTCTTCACTGAAACAGGCTCAGAGATGACTGTATTTATTCCTCGCATCCCTCTCATACCCTCTGACCACCCATTCCAATTCAAACGCCTCCAATTTCCAGTAAGGGTCTGCTTCGCTATGACAATTAATGAGTCACAGGGCCAGACTCTAAAAAAGGTCGGCATTGACTTGACACAAGATTGCTTCTCAAATGGCCAACTGTACGTCGCATGCTCAAGAGTAAGCTCAGCAGACATTTTACAGCCTGAGCGCAGAACTGCAAGCGTTGTTTACGAAGAGATCCTTACATCCTAAAAATATGTATTTCTTATACACAACATTTACAATCATAGTCATCATTCTCAATACTAAAATAAGCCTACGATAATTACATTGACAATCCCGTTACGTTATTTTTAAAATCTTACCTTTTTTTCATAACTTCTTTAACACACTACTTCTCCGCTGCAAAGCGCGGGTATTCTGCTAGTTTAGAATGATATAAAAAAAAGACATTATTTGCGTTTTTGCTGTTAAGCAGATGCTAAATTAAGTGGAGATTGTAAATTGTTAATTTAAATATAGCACACAAACAAACAATAAGCTGGTATGTATTTTTATCTTACCTTAAATTTGGACAAATTTTCAAAATTAGCAGACAAAATCTACGTGCACGGCCACGGCAACACTTCACTTCCATCAGACAGATGTAGTTTCCACTACGACTGCTAGATGGCGTGACCAGTGCTTCCAATACGACCCTTGGTACGTAGCAAATACACATCAACCGGCATTAGCGAGAAACATACGCCACCTCGGCTGCATTCGTGCCAGAAGCGGTTTGAAACGATTTTGCGTTAGTCGTCTACAAGGGGTTAATTGGTAGTACTTTGGACAGCAAATATGGTATGTTTGCCGGTGATCTTCTTCACAGAATATTTTTCTGGTACCTTGCTGAGTGACTGGATTAGTCATTTTCTTCCAGCACCCCATGATGCTTTGCAATGCCAGCATGACATCACAGAGCTATTGCAGTGATGCGCAGAACTTTCACACGTGTGTGCTGAAACGGTATGCTGGCCCACTTCTTACGTCTCCCCCCAGACTCACAGGGTTTTCATTTAAGAGGTGCACTAGCTGACCATAGTGAGAATATTATGAGTACTGCCCGTGAGTTTATAATGCTGAACCCTGGGCAATCACTCGTGCGCGCTGTGGCACTCTGTGGCTAATTTGATATATTGGATGAATGTGCGTATAATTAGCCACGTGGCACAGAAACAGGTCAAAATAAACATTATAAAAGCCTGACCTCTCCTCCTCCACGAGTCAGAAAACACCCTGTGAAATAATAATAACAAGAAGAAGAAGGATTTCATACTATTTATAAGGCGTTTCTGTGGTCATGGTGGAACAATAAAAGTGCAAAGCACCAACGTAGACAGAAATGAAAAAAGAGTGGAAGGACTTCACGAAACAGAATGGAGACAATCCCATACCACCACTTCACGGCAGAGCCAGTGAGTGCCCCAAAGACTGGCATGGCACTCGGCGAGTACAGTGCTCTAGATTTCATTTGCTGATTGCTACCTTGTGGCCTTTTCTTGCGTTTTGTTTCTTTAATTCATCCCATCTGCATTTTTTGTTGGTTAGCATGGCTGCCTCACAGCTCAGATCACTTCTTTGGCCACAATAATCAGACCAGCATAGTTGGCAGACGCTTCCCTAGCCCTTCCAGACCAGCCTTGTAATCCACACAAGTCCAGCTCAGCTCACCCATCTGTGTTGACTTCAACGTGTTTTGTAGTTCTCAAACATGAACTCAAGGCAAATTGAACTCTGTGGGGTTCGCTCTTCTGGTTTATTAATAATTTATTATTGAGCCTCGTCAATTCAGTTCAGGATAGTAAGGCCGACTACTTCTAGTATTTTTATTAGCATCACCATTATTACCCTAGTTACTGAAGCCCCCATATTTGCCAAATGATCTCAGATATACGTGCCATGACTCGGCACACAGTGTGTTGTTCTGCCAGGGGTTTCTGAGCGCTGTCACCATCCTACATGGGTTTATTTCATCCAAGCTGGACACCTCAAGCTACAAAGACAGTGTGATGACATGCAATCATCTGTGTGCAAAATGACATGCAAGTTTTATTATGACTTGTAAAGCCAGAAAAGACAGCATATTGCATTACAAACCTTTCATTGAAGCGCTCACAAAGTACATTTTGCACATCGCTGAAGCTAATTGGCTCGAATTACATACACAATGACGAAGCATAATTTGGATTGCTTTGGCGCCAGCATTGTCATGTTTATCACGGCCGCCTCTGCACTACAATTTCTTCACACTCTTGTCTTTTTTTTGATGTTTTGCTGTTACAAAATTAAAGCCACAGCAGTTGCTGTTTGAAGCGCAGGCCTCACACGTAACACGCAGGTCGGTATTCACTCATTCTGTATGTGAACTTCCTGATCCGGTGTGGCAGGGCGTCATGCAAAGGCGCAGATAAGCTGGATGACTTTCAGTGAGGACATCATCACCACAACTAAATACTGTAGTTCAAAAACACACACAGTGTACTGCCAGGCAAGGCCACCAACCAGGGACAAGTGTGACACCACAGCTACGTCCATAGCAGAGAAAATGACATCACAACCCCATGGATTTGGCATGTGGAGGGAAGCCACAGGTGCTAAGGAAATCCACACAAGTGCAGGGAGAACAAAGAAATGCCACACAGCAGGCACACCAAGGTGACACCGAAGGGGACTCTGAAGAACCACCGCTGAGCTACAGTCTCTTTAATGGACTCACATTAAACATGAATTGGCTTCATCTTACGCAGATGGCCTGGTCCCATACAGAGGGTCACATCATCCAAAAATCAGGAAACTCTGAACTTACACGGAAACTTAACCTTTGAATGTCTCCCTTATCTTCTCCGATTGCTGCTTTTCACTTCTTTCATCTTCCCCCTCTTTAATCCCCCTTCTCCATCTGTAAATCTGACCTGCTCACACCATCTCAGGCGCTCATCAAGTTCAAGGCTCACACGCTCAGATTCCGTTTTTCCAGTGTGTGAATAAACAAAACTAACTTTTCCTTTCGCGGATGCACAGCCTGTTGTGGCAGCTCTTCTCTAGCTGAAAGACACTAGGAGATAAGAAACGTAGATGGATAAGACATCATAAAAAAGAGACAGCCAGATAGATATGAAAGGCAACATATGATGGATAGAGTTAGACATGAAACAAACAGACAGATGTGAAAGGCATTATGTCTTTAAAAAGATAAATATGGCAATACACAATGACTATAAATGGGTATGAATAGAGATAGAGATGAAAGGCACTATATGACACATAGATAGATAGATAGATAGATAGATAGATAGATAGATAGATAGATAGATAGATAGATAGATAGATAGATAGATAGATAGATAGATGGCACTATATGATAGATTGACAGATAGATAAAAGGCACTATACAAGATAGATAGATAGATAGATAGAGATGAAAGGCACTACTGTATATGACATATGTATATGGTGGTCCAGATCTAATTATGTAATTTTCATTATCCTATAATTTATTACATTTATTACATAGAACATCACCCAAAAAATCCCGGACCATCGAGAAGTGTGCGAACTGACGACATGAAGAATTGTCTTTGCGCTGAACTGGAAACGTCCCTGCATAAATCAAAGTCGTCCAGATGATCTGGATCTGCATAATTAGATCTGGGCCACCCTGTAGATATGAGACATAGACATGTAAGCCTTTGTGTTTCTTACCCTCGGCTCTCTTTCACTCACTTGTCCATTAAAGTGCTGATCTGCTTCACCAGTTGATCTTTCATTTGCTCCTAAATCCTGCATTTCTCTTCTTGGCTTCTGGCAGATGGCACCACTTCCAAGAGCACTGAGCCTGACACAGGGTATGACCCAGGGTGGGATACCAGGCATCTGTACGACTCTCACATCAAGTCTCAACTGTCGCTGTGGATGTGTTTATCAACTGGGAATTAGAAAACCAGGAGTAGAAGACCAGAAAAAACTGCAGTTTGTGGGAATGTCGAGTGCTGTGTGCTTGAGTTAAACAATAACCATGAAGTGATGGAGCAGCACTGGCTATGGAGACGATTACTAAAGAGCCGAGGTCTTCACTTGTACCGGTATATGTCCTACTACAGAACAGTGGATTTACAGTTCTCCCCCTTCCCCCTTCATTACAGAAGCTCTCTGCCAAAGCCCACCGCTGACACAACAAGCCAAGTCCCCCAAAGAGCAGCTGATTTCTCCTGCCAGGTACAGTAGACGCAGGCTGTCGTTTTCTTTTTTTTTCTTCGTTTCTTTTGTTTAATTGAACCAACCATTTCATGAGGTCACACTGACTGACCACCTCTGTTGTCTTTCCATGTAGGCCGGCTGCAGGGTCTTCTTTTTCTGAGCACACATTTCTGCAGACTTCTGTTCCAGTTGGTGATGTGACTTGAGCTCATCTCCACGACTCAGGCAGGTCATTATTATTCACGAAGTGTAACCAAAAAGTGCTGACAGAGAAAATGTGTGTAGCTTCCCTTATGAGTGATGTGGAGACAAGCAGGGGGGCTTCTGGACGCTGGCCATCTGGCCACCTTTATCAGTCTTGATTTCTTTTAAATCAATTTTCTTTTTAAACACAATTTTCAAGTAATTCAGGCTGGTGCTGTCGGACAAAGGGGGACCTGAATTGCCTACCAGATTAGAGAAGGGCAAGCAGAAAGGCCACCAGTGAAGGATGCCGTTTGGGTAGAAAATACAGCACCAGTGGCTTGTTCTTGGCAAGCAAAGGCTGGTGTCAAGACAGGGTGCCCCACTGAACGTAACTGCCCCCCTAACATGACAGTTCATAGAGGACCCTGCATCTTTTGGTGGTGTAAAAGGAAGCCCCCTGATTTAGTGAACTAGCATACCCCTCAATAGTGACAACACTGACCAATCCATCAGACAAACATGGCACCCAATTAGTGTACTCTGCTGCTTAATGATTGAATGGGCAGCCTGTGTTAAAGTGTGCCATTCATAACAGACACCTGAGGAGAAGACAAATCAAAGCAGCACTGTGGAGTCATCGATTTTCCTGCTCACTCATTCCCTTTCCACAAAGCTGATGTCAATAGCAATGACGACAAGGAAAGAGTTGGACCACGGCAGGGAGGAAAGCCCATTGCAGGGCACCCTCAGCCACTCAGAGAGTCGTCAAGCATTTAGGGAGAAAAAGACATAAAGACACTGGGAGAGCATTATGAACACACACAGTTAACGATCAGGTCAGGAGCTATTAAACATCTGATGGGTGCTCAAGGCTCGAGAGTACAATAACAGCAGGGGATGCCCTAGGCAAGCGGGTGGGCCCTGTAGCCATGTGAACTCCTGGTGGGATTTAAAGGCCAGCTAAAAAATGCGGCAAGGCCAGAGGGGAATCATGGGTGAAGGCTCATTCATTGGGTGGCAGAGGAGGAAGAAAGAGAGAAGAGATCAGAGGAGACCAGATTGAGTGGGCAGGAACTTAGATTTTCAGTTACATGTTCTGGATGTCATAGCTTTGATAATTTGGCAAATTTAAGTTCGTTCTGTAAATACTCTTACCCACAATCTTGCTAAGACGGGTATTCCCAGGCAGCTGGAAGTTCATAAGCTACCTGTGTGGAGTCTGTATTTTCTCCCAGTATCTCAGTGGGTTTTCCTCAACTATCCCAAAAATGGAAAAACCCATTTACTGCCTATGGGATAGACCGGTCTATGGTTGCTTTCTGCTCTTTATAATAAACATTATTAGTCCCAGAGGTCTCAAAAGCCCACTCATCTCCACTCATTCTTCATGCCAGTCCTGCTGAAGCCTGCATTTTAATTTAATTGACATTCAGCTGCAGGGGACATCTGACAACCAAGTTTTGAAAACCAGAAGAGTAATTAACATTAACCGCTAGATGTGGGAGCATAACTGGCATGGTGATGTAGAGACAGTGGAATAGAGTACATCAGGTGAGCCGATTTATGTTTTCTATTCATTAAAACGAAGTTCAGCATTTTAATATGTTTTTGTTTATCATGAGGCTGAAGGGTGGTGATTTGTTGGACATTAACTATTTCACTGTTTGTGCACATGTGACAAAGCCGCCACCACCTTTACTACCACTACTACTATATCAAGACTACTGGTAAAGGAACGTAAAAAGATGTCTATGGTGTCTTTAATGCCCGATTGCTTCTTTTATAAAACAAATGTAATCATTTACTGTGTCTCACAGAGGGATGAAATGCCACTGCTGAATGTTACCTGCTTTTCACAATCCTGTATAGTGTAAGAGGGTGTGGAAGATGAGGACGAGTATTGTGAACATAATCGGGATCAAGAGGACGTTTTGGCTTTCATACCAAGAATGAGAGCTTTGTTGCATGTTCTGAAGTAAGTGCTTTCATTAAAAACTGAAATTTCTCTATAGTGGTGACACATACAATGCGCCACAATGGCATCACAAAGCCTGTCAAAAATTTCTTCTGCTGATGTATGTGATGTCTGCCCAGCTTCATAAACAAGTATCTATCATGCAGGTTTCACATTTGCTTACAGTAGTACATCCATATTGTTCATGAGAATTGCGCTACAGCTCTCATAACTAATGTTAAATGTGTTCACCTTCTCGCTGAGGTTCAGGGCCTTCACTACTCTGCCAGGCTGACTGACAACTCTAAGGTGGCACAGTGTGCGAGCAGGAATGCCATCTCTTTGGAATCCTGCATAGGCCTGGCCTCCACTCTCCAAGAAAAAAATAACATGAAGAAACAGATTTTGAAAATGAGTGGTCCTTCTGGTAGCCACCTGGATTAGGTTTATAACATTTCAAATCATTAATTAGCTCCTTCAAGCTAGCAGAGTTAAGACTTATTATTACTTGGATTGACTTTCCATTGACATAAGTGTGAGAATTAAAATGGAGTCCGATATCACTGTTTACAGTGTGTTTACCACATTTGGAGATTTCGCTTTCAAGTATGTTACATCCTGAGTATTGGTGTGTTCTTAATGTTTGTATTTTGCAGGGCAGTAATTTAATCAAAGATCCAACATAAGCACTGCAGAACATTGATGGAAGGAACAATGAATGATAGGAATGTTGCAAATCACGTAGACAAGCATGTTAAAAAATTTGTCAAGTCAAACATTCATTTGAGGTTATCAGTCACTTCATTTAATAATTAATAATGAAAGCGGAAGGCTTTACTGGACAAGAAGGAATTGATAAGGCAATGTATGGAGGATCTGGTGAGCAGGAAACACTTGAACTAAACCAGACTACACAAGTTCCTTTATTTATTATTCTACAATATTGTGGTCAGGAGGAGTGAAGATCCTGCCCGTCAGTGCTGTGTGATGTACATCTGCGAGTGATTTGCAATGAATTGATTCAGAGGAGCCTCTTAACTCCAGGAACCTTGATTTTCATTCCCAGCTTGGCCACCACCCATGTGGGATTTGGACCGTCATCTGTGTCCTTTAGTGTCAAATGTGTGTGTGGGTCTTAAGTTAACTTTAAAATGACCTTGTATGACAAAGTGTGCCTTACGATGAACTACAGAACCATGCAAGGATGGTTTCTGTCGTTCCCCTCAATGACATAGTAATGCACAAAAAATGCATTCAGAGAAATTGATAGATGGATAGATGAATAAACATTGGATAAATTCAAAACTGCAAAGCAAAAATTTATAACATTGGTTTTATTATTAAATATTAAAAAAAAAAACAAAAAGAAACAAAAGTCTCTGGTGCAAAACCTTAGAGTTTATTTTGGTTATCCATTGCAGCGACTGCCCGGCTTGGCACCCTGCGGTGCTCACTCTGTTGCTGCACCTCCACCAGCTGGTTCACTACGTTTTTGGGCAGTCTTTTGACCCGCCGATTCAAACATGCTGCCAGGTCGGCCCGGAAAGACGGCGAGTAAAGACCGTAGATCACAGGGTCAGAGCAAGTGTTGAGGTGTCCAAACAAGAAGAGGATGTGGTTGACGTACTCCGGGGTGTGTCTCAGCATCTGGGGGCAGAACCAGTACCAAATCCCGAGCAAGTAGTACGGCGTCCAGCAAATTATGAATGAGGCCACAATGATGACGGTCATCTTGAGAGTTTTCATGCGTGCCTTGGGAATCTTGTTTGTGCCACTCCTTCGCAAGTTGGAGTCCTCTGTTAGGACAACAAAAGATGGAGAAAGTGACAAACAGAAAATAAGTCAGTCTCTGAGGGGCTTTCAAAAGAGGAACCATAAAGGATGTTCTCATGTATACAGAGTTTTAAGCAGTATCAACTGACTTGGCCATAGCTGATGCTGAGGTAAAACTAAATACTGAATAGCCACACCAGCTAGAAATGAGTCTTGGTGAACTAAACAACCTGAGCAGAGTTACAACTTACTCCTAATTCTTGGTTACGTTGATTTTAGAACAATTCAACATCTGCTTAACACATTTCATTTTTATTTTCATTAAAAATTAGAACAAACCTGGTTTATAAATGACTCAAGCTGCAAAACAGCGACATGATGTTTCTACCCAACATTTCCAACAAGATAAAAAATCAGAAGGTGTGACAATACAAACGAATAAGTATGAAAACTTGCACGGTATTTGAATGTACCCTTTCTCTTTATTTGTCATTAGGAAGAAAGAGTCTACTTGGAATGAACCCAACGAAAAGGTTGGGCGTCTGGCCCAAGATGCACCTGTCAACTCAGGATAGCGATTATCCAGTCAGGAGATGACAGTCCACTGCTTTCCTTCTGAGGGAACATCGACTTCAATATACTTGAATCATATCCTCTTTCTGAGGATATCTGGGTCTACAATAACAGCTTGTGACTTAGGTATTTGTCTTGTGGTCCCAGGTATTGTGAAGCAGCAACATTGCACAGCATTATAATGAATAATACTATCGACCCTCTATGGATTTGGTTCAATTGGCATGGACTCTAAAGATTTTCAATTTTGTGGAATACCAGTGCCTGACCCAAGCCAGCACTTGGTCAGTGACTAAGCTGGCCTGGTCAATGTAGAGAATATTTAAAATGGCTATTAATAAACCCCCCACCTTTGTCCTTTTTCATCTGATGGTTGATCTCCAGGAGGATCCTGGCATAACAGAAGATCATGACAAGCAGGGGAATGACATAGAGGGTGACAAACTGGAACATGTTGTAGAGCGTCTCCTGCCAGTGGTGCTCAAAGCTGCCATGTGTCACACATTGTGTGAAATCAGCATTTTCTATCTTGATCGTTCCAAAGATGAACAGCTGGGGAAGCAATAAAATCAAACCATTAGTCAGACTTGAGCCGTGAGATCATAAATCAAGCGTCAAGAAGGTGGTGCTCATGCAGTGAGTGATTTAGTGCGTGGCACATTCCCTGTTCAGTCGTAGGTCAACCAACATAAAAATGTGACACAAGGACGGCTGTTTACTCCATCTAATTGAGAAAATTTAGTAATCACTGTGACATCTCTACAAGAATGTTTTATCAATTTAAACTGACCTATTTTAACATCGCCTTTTCATAGTGAGTCCAACATGCTTTGCAAAACAAATAACTAAATACTGCATATGCTTCTGTTCATCAAGTCTTTCTCATTAGAGTCTCAAAAACTTGACCTAATCCTGACGGCATCAGGCACAAAGCAGGAGTCATCCAAGGATGCACAAATGTTCACAGCACACGTATTCAATGCTATCTTGACCTCCCTGTTAAGAGATAAACTCAGCAATATGCAGGTGAAGGAGTCTGTGGTGTCCAGAATAATGGAGTATCTGTCCAGCATAACACAGTGAGCAATACTGGAGCACCACTAGGAACAGTCCTGTCTCTTTTCCTCTTCACTCTGTACACTTCCAACTACTAATATAACAGCAAGTCAAGTCATTTGCAGAAACTCTCAGACGATTCTGCACTTATGGGGTGTATTGATAAAGGGGATGAGACGGAGGAGAGGAGTCAGGTGGGGAAGTTTGTTTCTTGATGCAAAGAGAATTGTCTGCAACTTAACAGCAGCTAAACCAACAAACTGCATATTGACTTTCGCCACATCAATGAGCCTCTATGTCCAGTCACTGTTCATGGAGTGAATGTAGAGATGGTCCACTCCTACAAGTACTCGGGGGTCCACATCAATGACAGGTTGGACTGGTCTCAGAGAAACTTTATAAGAAAGGGCAGAGCAGGCTTTTTCATTAGGAGACTGTATTCCTTTAATGTGGGAAGCGACATCCTTTACATCTTCTACAACTCTGTGATGACCAGTGTGTTTTTGGGCTGGTAACATCACTTCAGGAGATGAATCAACAAGCTAATTAAAAGGACAAGTTCAGTTATGGGACCCACTCTGGAACCCCTAGATGTAACAGCAAAGGAGAGGATTAAAACAAACATGAGTGCCGTTATGAACAATGCTTCACATCCTCTCTCAGACGCACTAACACTGAGGAGTTTCAGCCAACAAATTGATCACAAGAAGTGTGTCAAGAAACGCTACTGGAGCTCCTTTATGCCAACAGCAATACATCATCTGCTTAATGCTTCACTGTGACTGCCTAGTCAGACGTTTCCTTTCTTTTTAATTCTCTTTTTTTTCAGTCATTCTAGTGTGTGTTCAGAGTACAGTGTCTGTGAGTATGTATGTAATTATTTATTTAATGAGCTTCTGTAAAAAGCCCAATTCCCCCTTGGGACAAATAAAATCAGTCAGTCAGTCAGTCAATCAATCTATCTACACTGAGCTGTTTAGAGGTGTCGATTAATTGCTTGTGCGTGTCATTGGAAAGACTTCAGAAAATCTTTAGAATGTTAGAATAACTGTCAAGAGAACAGGCCATCAGTCCAAGAAGCTCATTAATCCTAGATTGCACCAAATGGCATCAAGTCGAGTTTTGTAGACCCCAAAAGTTTTACACTGCCATGACCCTAAACTGCACTAAGCAGGTCCAAAAATGAATGAATACTGAGAGCTTCACTTATTTATTTCCTTCTCATTACTGCATTAAAATTGCATTCCTGTGTCTTTTCCATGTCAATGCAGTTAAAAGTGTTGCAGAACCTAGAAAGGCAAATTCAGTGTCACAGGTTTTGAGGTGTAGTCTGGAAAATTCCCAGTTATGAAACTGCATTGCATTCTTCATGTTTTTGGAGGGGCACTGCAGTGGCCAGAGGTTTGAGATTGAACTGTAATCTTAAACAAAGATTGAGGCTCCTTCTGATCTGTGTGCCTATCTGTATTTACGCTTATGGATACTTCATTAATCCTCAGTCTAAAATTGAACTGGAGCCTCGGAGCTTAGCTTCAAGTGCTCTTTGGTCTTTGAGGAGTCCTTGCAGACGGCCATGTTCTCCACCCTAGGACATGTCACAGTACAAATTCAAACAGAAACAACTTTCATACTGCTACAGATGAAATATGATACTGTATATAGCTATTGGATGACCACAAAATACAGAAACATAATTACTGCAGCTGAATAGATAATGAAAAGAAAGATAAAAAATGAAGAGGAATGTATTGTGATTTGAGCCAGCAGATTTTTAGTTTTGTTTGGTTATGTTGCAGATTTAGCACAGGTTACTAAGCCAGGATCTTTGTTGTTCATTCCATAGACATGCGAGGGTCTGGCCTCTCGGCTGGGTTCCTACTTTCAGGCAGTGCTGCTCAGGTAGGCTTCTGCCTTCCCAGAAACCTAAAACTGGATTACATCGATTCAGAAAATGAGCAAATGGTATGCTTTCCTTTGTGCTTTAACTTTTGTCTGTCCTGCCAGTCCAGTTTTCTAATTCAAATTACATTTTGCAGTGAATAAACAGAAGCACTTCTCATAATTCACTGGTCACCATTTCTAATTCTTTGCCTTACTGATGGACAATTTAACTGGAACCAGTGGAGAATTCTCCTTTTAGAGACAAAATGAAAAGAGCTCACTTAGTAAGTACACTGAATATTTGCAATTCAGAATTCTATGAACACTTTTGTCAGTTGAGCTCCTCTCTAGAGATTGGTGTCAGCTACAATCTGGTAGTTTATCCTCAGCACGTGACAAAACGTGGGATGATGAAGAAGAGGGAGAGCTTTCTACGGTCCCCAGTTTGAGCTATGAGTTTAATACTAGGAGGTGAGAATGACGCATGTTTGTCTGCTGATGCTGTCAAATTGTTTTATCCCACCGAAAAGTGGGGGGCTTGGTGGGACAGCAGCTAACTGGCTTCAACTCACCAACTCAAGGGGATCATCATCATCATCCTTCTTTTTCTTTATTAGTGGTCTAGTAAACTATATAAAATATTTAGCTGACATGTTCTGTCTAATTGTGCCCTTGTTATGCTGCTTTTAGGGCAACTTTACAGGGTACAGTACCCCCTGTCACGGCAGTCTAAGTTACCATTGCCAGTGCAGTCTTCCTGATAAGTCTTGTCTTCTGTACCAAGGCGGTCTGTTCCCTAACCACATTCCCATTCCTAAAATAAAAATTATACATACATGTAATAAAAAGGTCAAAACATTAGCCTAGTATGTTGTGTATTAGAAACGTAGAGGGAGAGGAGAGGCTGGATTAGAGCAAACAGGAATGGCCAAGCAGTTATTTTCAAGATTTTAAAGACAGCATTAATAAATTACTCTGAATATAACACCAGTTTAAGAATTGTTCCTCAAAGTATATTTGATGTACTCTATAAAGTGACCACATTTTCCCTCTGTAATATCCAAGGCAGGTTAGGACCGCTCCGATTCTGCGAGTATGTAGCACACTGAAGGCGATCAACTGCTTCTCCATCTGGTGTCACTCCACATAAAGACGTATAGCAGATTCGCAATTCAGGCCCCTGCATTTTTTTTTTGTTGTAGATTTAATTTTAAATTATAAACATGCCATTTCTGCTTAACACTCAATAACCCATAATGACAAAGTGATACCATGTTTTCAGAAAGTTTTGCAGATCTATTAAAAATCAAAAACTGAACTCTCTCATTTATAGAAGTATTCTGAGCCTTTGGCTGTGGCACTCCAAACCGAGGAGAGGTGCATTCTGTTTGCTTTAATAATCCTTGAGATGTGTCAAGATCTTGATTGGAGCCCAGTTGTGACAAACTAAATGGATTGGCCATCATGTAGAAAGGCGCACTCCTGTGTAAATAAAGGTCCCATAATTCACACTGCATGTCAGGAAACAAAGCAAGCCATGAAGTGAATGTCGATCATCATAGCAAAGTAAAGTCTAAATCAACCTGCGGTGAACTGCCGCAACACACTTTGTGAACAATACGTAACCCAAACACATTACATAAACGGTAACTCTCACTCCAGCGGCAGCGATCAACAAGCACTGCATAAGTGTCACCTCACCTAGAGTACTGTGAGCAGTTTTAATCTCCATATTACAAAAAAGACATAGCAGCCCTAGAGAAAGTCTAGAGAAGGTATATTTAGGAACTACATTTGAAAAAATGCAAAATGGCCATTTGTCCAATCACTGGCAGTGAATCAGCCCCTCTCCAGTATGTTCATTAGGGTAGAAGAACCTTAAAAGCAGCACTGCAGGCTTTTAAGGTTGTTATTGTCATGTTTACAGAACATAGTGATCCATAATCTCCAATGCCATGATTTCTGAGTAGAAATGGATCTTCTGTCTTCCTCACACAGTTTATAACACCATCTGTTATGCACTAACAAATATGAGGGTAAATGAAAAAGTAAAGGTACTTTGAAAATGACATGCTAACTGCAAAAGACAAAGGGTGACACAATACAACACATTCACAATGGCTTATGGGTAGCTTGAACACGTACAGTGAAGCTAAGATGTAAGATGTATGAGCTATGAGGACAGATTGAAGGAGGTAAGCCTGTTTAGTTTAAAACAAGAGATTAAAAGTTGACCTGATTGAAGTGTTTAAAAGTACAAAGGAAGGAAGTACAGTGGAGCCAGGCTGTTAATTTAAAATACATTCTCCAAGAAAGAGACCGTGATACAGTTGGAAACTTAAGGTTTCTGAGCAAATGTTAGGACGTTTATCTTCACACAAAGTACAACAGACACAGGGAATAAATTACCCAGCAGCGTGTTGGAGAGCTGGACGTTAGGGACATTCAAAACTTGTGGTATTTTGGACAATCTAGAAGAATAGAAAGGACAAGCCTGTTAGGCTGAATGGCCTGTTCTTGTCACCACTGTTCTTAAAAAAAATAATAATAATTTTTTAAAAATACCATTTTTTTTTAAACCACAAACATTTACAAGTTTGGAATCACACAGAAAATGTCACATTTTGGATAGAAATTGATACCCTTTTTTATCATGATACCATTAAGTTGAGTTTAAAATACAGCTAAGACATTACTAGTGTTTATAATGGCTATAACTTCTTGAAGATTAGATTAGTTTATCTTAGATTAGATAAAACGAGATTAATCTCACCAGGAAATTAATGATTTATTTTTTTATTGTTCACATATGGCTGCAAAGCCCCCATTTTCATCGGCCATTCCTTCAGTGTCCTAATGGCCAACTCCCTTAGCTCACCCTTAAGTTGTCATGTATAAATGCTAAATGGTTACTAAAGAAACCTTTGTGATTGCATTAGCACTGCAGAAACCAGTTATTCTGTTCAATAAAGCAAGAATATTGTCTTACCTTGAGTTGCAAGGTACTGGCATTCCTAAACTTCATTTCCTGGTTCAAAAATACTCAAAATGAAATGGCTTTCTCAAGAAACAAATCGGTCTACATTTTTTGTTTTAGCACAGCGTTTCTCAACCTTTAAGTATTTGTGACCCGAGTTTTCATAACAGTTTTAATTGTGCCCCCTCTGGTCTTAACCCAATTTGGTTGTGACCCGAAGTCATTTCCCCCATAGGATTGTATGTAAACACAATTAATCTGTTCCAGACCGTACAAACTGTATGTAAATATATTTTTTTAAAGATTTTTAAGCACAACAATAGTTCAATATACCATAGAATGCACAGCGTAATAGTAAACTAAATGTAAAAACATTGAATAACACTGAGAAAACCTTGAACAGGGAAAACTAACATTGCAACACACTACAGCCTTACGAACCATTCGCTGTAAGCACTTTTTTTTAATGAGTTGTAAGCACAGAGAAAAAAATGAACATTTGAAAAATCTGTAATTTATACAAAAACTAACCATAAACAACCAAAAAAAAGTACCGGTAACCTTGCATGATTTGAGTTCTGGCATGAAGAAAGTGAGCAGGAACTGGGTGGAGAGGAGATTACAGTTTTGAGGTAAAGTCCCTCTGCGCGATGCACATCTGATTGAGAACAATGTACTGTACAGGGAGAGACTGAACTTGTGCGTAAATCACCGGCTCGTACAAACAGGAAGGGAAACTGGCTTGTTCGTCACCCGAGTGTGTAGTCGTGAACAGATGCAAAAGTTTGGTGAACTTTTTGGTCGTAACCCGATCTGTACGTGGTCTGAGGCATTCGTGACCTGAGGTTTCACTGTATACATTTTCTTTGAAACTTGGCCTCTATGGCCTGCATCTTGGAATCATCTTTTCAGTGTTGCAGATGACACTGCCATTTGGTGTGTATTAAAAGAAGTCAACAGAGGACCAGTAAAGTGTTTATTTCACACACTACAGACTCCCGATATGTTTCTTGAGAAAGCGGTTTCATTTTGGCCATTTCTGAACCCAGAATTGAACTTTAGGAATCCCAGGACCTTGCAAATGAACGGTAAGATAATTTACTTGCTTTACTCTATAACCAATATGCACATAAACATGACTAATTAAGGATAAGCTAAAGGAGTACCTTTAGGACACTGGAGGAATGATGGCTGAAAATGGTACTTTGCTGTCATATATGAATAATAAATGAAAAAAATCAGTCATTTTAAGCAGTAATAGCCATTAGCAACAATAGGAATCCCTTGGATGAATTTTAAATCAATATAATGGTATTGTGGTAAAGATATCAATTGCTATCCAGACATGTAATTTTCTGGGTGATTTCAAACTTTCAAATGCTAGTGTGTATTCATTTTTCAAATTTTCTTTTTCACTTTGCTTTTACCAATGATTATAGGTTAATATAAATTAAATCTCGAGTCGGTTTGAGCGAGTGTTGAAAAGGTCACCTCATGACTTCTCAAAGACTGATCCTTGACAGTAATTGGCTTCGCAAGATGGACAACAGTCTTCGTGAAACAAGAATTGCACAGTTACCTAAATGAAAAACAACCCCCAGGGACCACCCCTGCAAATTCTTATTAAGAAGACGACATATAAAACTGGCAGGTACTATCCAACTGGAACCAGTGGCACAAATTTAAACTCACAGAAAATAGATCAATGTCTCTTTATCTGATAATAACTTGGCTTTAGTTATACATTAGCTTGTGCCACAAATGAGGAGTGAAGCCATAAATTTAATGCATTGCACTTCTTTTACATTTAGTCAATACTTAATAAATTTTGTCTAAACGTAGATGAATTTAACACATAATAGCAACTTGGCTGGAGCAGATCAATTATTGGTGTGCAGTTTCTATCCTCTAAAGCTTATTGGTCGGACTCCAATAATCTTAGCCTGTGGATGACATTTGCTTTTATACTTTAGGAGGCATAATTCTTATTCTTTTGTACATTTGAGTCTGAGTGTTTAATAACAGTCCTTATCGGGGCCATAAACAAGAAGAAAAGAAACAGGCAACAATGCTTAGAATTTACAGTAAACATTAAACACCAAGCAAATGTGCCCATGACTGCTGTGATACAGTAGAGCCAATAAGCCGAAGAATCACATTTCAAGGAGGATCATAATTGGGTTAAAATGCAAATGGCTGTGAGCAGACCTTTCAACAGATACATTTATCATTGAGATGTTCCTTAGCGATAAATGTGCAATGCCTGGCCGCCGGCAGAGATCTGATGTGGACTTATGGCGAGTGTGATTCCATTGTCAGGTTCTGAAAAGCAGCATTGCTAATCTATCCTGTAATCATTATGTTGTATCCTTAGTTAGGCACTGACTGAACAAATGGTCGCAAGAGAGGGGTCTCTGATAACTGACAGGGCCTATAGCAGACTGTCACCCTGTCAAAGTTCATCATCCAGGACCTCAGAGCAAAGAATCATGATACTGACTTACAAAATTCAGCAGTGTGGGGTCTATTTCTGACCAGCCCTATAAGAATCAGTGAATCTCTAAAGCTGTCACACCATTACAAGCTGAGGTGGGCCACCCTGTTTAGTTTTCACTCCTTCTTGAGCATCCGTATTGAAAAACTGATTGACAAAGCTAACTGGAGTAACCCATGAAGAACAGCTGGATGAATTGATTAAAAATGGACTCAACTGGGTAATATAAAGTAAATGTTAATTACATGCAAAGGTATAAAGAAACACACATTAACCAGATGAGCAGACGAGTGCAATGGTAGAAACATAATATAGGGAGTAGCAAAAATGTTAACAAAAAGGGCAAGACAAAAAGCAGAAGTTATGAAGGAAGAGCAAAATCAAATCAGAAATTGAAACAGCGTGACCTATAGGTGTGAACCCTGATGAAGTGCCAAGGGGCGGTTTAAATGCAACAGACGATCAGAATACAAACGACCTTCTGCAGCCCGTTTCACAAACTTCTTCTTCTTTCAGCTGCTGCTGTTAGCTGTCACCACAGCGGATCATCTTCTTCCATATCTTTCTGTCCTCTGCATCCTGTTCTGTTACACCCATCACCTGCATGTCCTCTCTCACAACATCCATAAACCTTCTCTTAGGCCTTCCTCTTTTCCTCTTACCTGGCAGCTCTATCCTTAACATCCTTCTCCCAATATACTCAGCATCTCTCCTCTACACGTCTAAACCAACGCAATCTCGCCTCTCTGACTTTGTCTCCCAACCATCCAACTTCAGCTGACCCTCTAATGTATTCATTTCTAATCCTATCCATCCTCGTCATGTCCAGTGCAAATCTTAGCATCTTTAACTCTGCTACCTCCAGCTCTGTCTCCTGCTTTCTGGTCAGTGCCAAACAAACATTATTCATAAATATTCCGGGCAAACTTCAACACATTTAGCTCAATGAGTGGTTAACTGAGGGCATCCAAGAAAGGTGATGACCCAGCATGAGGTGGGCAAACTATGCATGACAGCAACAAACAGCCCATCAATTGTTATGTAATCTCTTCTGCAATACAAGATTTATTGTATCTGTGTTCAGGTTTGATTAGAAACTATAAAAAAAAAAACTTGAATATATATGTATATGCAACTAGACATAGCTCCTCTGAAGAAGGAGTTGGCATCTAATCAGTGGCAAACATCTGAACAAACAGAGAGGCAAAATGGCCATTTGTCCAATCAGAGGCAGTTAATCAGCCCCTCTCCAGTATGTTCAATAGGGTAGAAGAACCTTAAGAGTAGTACTGCAGGTTTTTAGGATTGTTATTGTCATGTTTACAGATTACGGTGAAAGTCCTTCTTATATGTGCTAATCAACATGCAGCACTCCACCAATCTCCAGTGCCATGATTTCTGAGAAGTGAATCTTCTGTCTTCCTCACACAGTTTATAACACTAGTATCTGTCATCTGTTATGCATTAACAAATATGAGAGTAAATCAAAAAGTAAAGGTACTTTGAAAATTACATGCTAACTGCAAAAGACAGAAGGTGACACAATACAACACGTTCGCAATGGCTTATGGGTATCTTGAACACGTACAGTGTAGTACATCGCTGTTAGTGTAGTTAAAGCCAAGGTCAAATGAACATGGATGCTCCGCTGCAGGATTGTTGAACAAAGAGCCGTTGTGAGATTTCTTTGGGCAGAGGGAGTGAAACCTGATGAAATTTACCAAAGGATGTTGGCTTGGGTAGATCAGTAAGTTATTTGGGTTCCCATCTTGCACAAACTCTACGGTACCCCAAATCATCATGCACTATTGTGTGGGCAGAGCCATAGCTGAAATCCAAATGTGCATCAACAATGGACAACATAATCCGTCACTCTTCTCTGATGTAGGCACTTGTTATGCTGATGTGTGCTTGTGTGCTAAAAGTTGATGGAAGACCAGACTGAATTTACCTCTAAAAAATTAACATATAGCGCAATGCACCAAAAACTGTTATTAACCCCCAAATTAAATTCTAAATTCGAATCTGCTTTGCTTCTAAAACATTTGAACAAACATCAACTGTGTTCAGTTTTGGGTCTCTGGGCTAAAAAAAACAAAACCCAGAAGTGTTAAAGAGAATCCAGAGAAGAGCAACCAGGCAGACGTCAAGACTGCAAAGGTAATTTAGGAGAAAACTAACCATTTAAGCAAACAGAGATTAAAAGGTGACATGATTGAAGTTTATAAATTATGAAAGGTACAGGGGGATCGAGACTGCTACTTTAAAAATGAGTTCATCAAGAACACGGGGACACAGTCAGAAACTGGTTAAGGGTAAATTTTACACAAATGTTGGCAAGAGAACTACAGACACAAGGAATAACTTACTATGTAGTGTGGTGAATAGTAGAACACTAGGGACATTCAAAACTCAACTTGATGTTATGTTGGAGAAATTAGATGGGATTGGTGAGATTTGTTGGGCTGAGAGGCCTGTTCTCATCAAAGGTTTTCCTAATATGCTAATGTTCCATTGTATTTCAATGATCAGTTCAGAAATATTTCCCAATTTGGCAATAATTCATTCATTTTCTCAGGGCCACACATCTAATCTGCTGTGTAAAAGCAGAAGTGACAGCATGTTCCAGATTTAAAATATCAAAACTGACATCACACTGTTTTGTGACAAATTGCAATGGTCTCTTCTTCTCTCTTCAGTCTGGCTATACTTATGCAATGAAAACATATTGCCACAATCTCTAAGTCTGGACTGATTATATCATTTGAATAATCTTACTCTGCCCAAAAGACAGTTGGACATGATGCCATGTCTGTTGGAATGATACAGATCTGAACTGCAAACTAACTGGGGGGCAGCCCATGTCAAAATACTGCTGAAGTCCAGTCAAGTCAAGTCAAGTAACCATAGTAGGGTGTTTGTCCACTAAACATTCATCTCCAGAGTTTGAATACTTAATGCCTGAATTAAAGGAGGCAAGCTGGCAGTCATTTTAGGTAGCATGCAAAGCACAGAGTTATATTAAAAACTTTACTATAAACCTTAGATATAATAATATTAACATAAACACCAGTATGCTTTATGAAATACAGTTACATCATCCATCCATTCGCTTTTAGAACTACTTTTTTTTTTCCTTTTCAATGTTGTAAAGAGGCAAAGTCGGTAACAGGCAGAAACCAGCTTTGGACAGATCACATGCGCTCACCCACCAGGTCAGTTTAGTATGACCATTCAACCTTATCTACTTGAGTTCTGAATGTGGAGTAAGTGGAAAAAAAGACACACTGAGAAACTCCATACGGAGAGCAATCAGGCATTAAGGTGGCCAAGTGAGCCGCAGTGCCAACATGCTCCCTGCACACATATACCCTTGTAGGATAAATACAACTTGTACAGTTTAAGAAATTTGTATTAGTTTGAGAAATGGCTTTGTGGGTCTTGATTTTTTAGAATTCCGAGCTAACTGGGGTGAAACTACTGGAAAATCTGGGATGCAAGACATTTTTGATGTGTGTGTGTGTGTGTGTGTAACATCAGTTCTACCTCACTAGCCTCCACTGCCATAAAAATAAGTGGTGGTCCAGTCATCTGTCTGTCTCTGTCACCTGTTCTGCACACCCAGACTGTGCCAACTGAGTCCTGCTTAGCTGGGTAAGGCCTGTTCTGGGACTCGCTTTTCATACGACCCGACTAATTGCAAACAATAATATTGGTATATGATTTACAAAGTGACTTGTGATGCTATTCATCATGATACATTGCATACAAAATGATGGATTCAGGATTTATGTTCAAAGCGACTGACCTGAATGACCTCAACTGCCATGCATTGCCATGGACTCTAAATTACTGTCTGTAAAGTGAGACCTGAGCGTCACTTGTATCTGATTTATGTGACCATGAGATACTCTAATACAGCCTGTTCTTATTACTCAGTGGTCAAATTGTCAATTTTAGCATAAGCTAGTAGAGCTGAGCCATACCCTGGGAGTAGAGGAGTCTGTAAATGGTGTGCTTTACCTGTGGGGTGGCGAGGAGCAGGCTGGCAGTCCAAGCCACAAGAAGCATCTTTTTATTTCGTCGCCCAGAATCAAGAGAGCTCAGTGGGTGGAGGATGGCTATACGCCGGTCCATGCTGATGACCACTAAAATGAAGGCAGAGGAGTGCATGGCAAACAACTTCAGGAAGCAGAGAATCTTACAGAGGGCATCGCCTGCATACCACTGAACAGTGATGTTCCACACTGCATCCAAAGGCATCACCACAAAGGTCATCATGAGGTCTGCAAGTGCCAAGCTGAGTATAAGAGGACGGATGTGTGAAGACTGCCGACGGCCGCGGCCCCTCAGCACACTCACGAGGACCGCCAGATTGCTTGTTGCCGCAAATGTGAAAAGGACAAACGTGGCAATGACGCGAACCTGGGCTGCCCGAGTGAAGGTGGGTGCTTGCCAGGCTTCACCCTCTTCCAGAGAGGAGTTCGAAGCATTCCAGGAAATGGCAGAGGGCAGCAGGGAGATGAAGGACAGGTTGTGAGGCATTGTCTGTGGATAGAGACAGAGAATGTTGAATTGAAGAAAAGTGCTGGTAAATCAATCACCTCTCTCAGAAAATAAACATATCAGACTAATAAAGTCAAGATGTTAGCTGGTACGTACGTTATCCTGTGAATTCCATGCAGAAAACATCCCATATCACTTTGCATATACAGTATGTTCCATAAGAGATCACGTAAGGGTCTTTATTTACCAAACAGTTGCACACTCTAAGTTGTGACTTCATTCCAATACGTGCATGCACAGTGCACTCTCGTTCAACATGCGCACCCTAATTTGTGTACGGGTACATTTAGAAAATGGGTGGGTGTTACTATTCAAACGCAGTTGGTTTAACCTTATAGAAGATGAAAGACTTGGTGCAAGAGCCAATGGCAGCAAATTAAGACCTAAAAAAAAAAAATATATATATATATACAGACACACACACACACACATATACATATACACACAGTAAATTACTTGTACATATTTTCTAATCCCAAAAGCCACCATAGAACATGCAAGCTGTAACCTGCTATCTCAAATGCTGCTGAAATGAAGTCATTGGTGAGCTATATGAAGGCTACTATAGTGCAGTGGACAAATTGGACTTTATTTTTATTATATTTATAGGTGCCTGAAAAGATTCAAGGACATCTTGCAAAATATATTAATAGCATTAGTCAAAATATGGAATAAATATAAAATTAAAGTTGCAATAAAACCAGTTCATTAAAATTAAATATCTTAACTAAAATTTATATTAAACAAAATTAGGACGCTTAAAGAGATGTGTTTTAAGGTGGGATTTTAAGGTAGGAAGAAAGTAAATGTTACAGATGTCTTCTGCGAGAGAGTTCCAGAGATGAGGGACCACTCGGCCCAGAGTTCTAAACCCCAAAGTTGTTAGGCGAGCAGAAGGTATAATAAGATTAATAGAGGAGGAGGAACTAAGAATATAGGAAGAAGTAGAGATATGAAGAAGATCAGAGAGAGATACGGTGGTGCCATATTGTGAAGGGTATTGAAAGCAAAAAAAGCAAAATCTTAAAATCAATGTGATATTTAACAGGTAGCCCAGTGAAGCTGCTGAAGCACAGGAGTAATGCGTTCTGTGGAAAGGGTTCTGGTAATGATACGAGTTGCAGCATTCTGAGCCAGATGGAGTTTATGGAGGAGTTTGTGAGACCAGAAAGGATAGAATTACAATAATCAATATAAGAAGTAACCAGAGCATATGCAAGAATAGCAGTACTATTAGCTGGCTAATATTAAATAGATGGAAATATATAGACTGAGTGGTTTTATTAATATGTGCTTCAAATGTTAAGGTACTATCGAGAATAACACCTAAACTCTTAAAGTGAGAGGAAGAAGAGATTAGAGAATTATCTATACTCAAAGAAACATTGTCACATTTGGCCAAAACAGTTTTAGTTCCTACCAGAAGTACCTCTGTTTTACTAATATTCAATTGGAGAAAGTTAACAGACAATCATGATTTAACTTCCTGCAAGCTGTCAGAGAGGGAAAAGGATGGAGGAGAGGAATCGGGCTCAGCAGATAGATTAAAAAAACTGGGTGTCATCAGCATAACAGTGGAATGAATATCAAATTTCCTTTGTGATCTAGAATTTTTAATTGTACAAAACTGAGTACAATCTGAGAGATAAGATATAAACCTGGCATGTGGAATGCCAATGATACCAACTGATTTTAATCTCTCTAATAGAATATCGGGAGAGCTTCTGTCAAAGACAGAGCTCAGATCAAGGAGCACAAGTAAGGATACAAGCTCACAGTCAGCTACTATCAGCAGGTCATTGGTGATTTTAACAAGGGCTGCCTCTGTACCTTGAAACGGACGAAAACAAGACTGAAATTGCTCAAACTGTCTTCAGTGTGGTGAGAGAGAACCTGCACTCAAAACAGTTTTTTTCGAGCGTTATTGAAAGCAATGGTAAATTTGAAATCAGATGATAATTTTTTAGGTTGTAATCTGATAGCATAGTGAGCTCATCATGAAGTACACAGCACAGGCACACAGATTCGCTTTGGCTTATTTGCTTTTTTTTTAATCACTACTTTATCTATCCTTCCTGCCATTGTTGTGTCTACCTAATCCAGTTTAGTGCCAAGTGAATTTCAGCTACAAGTCCATTTCAGCAGCATGTTTGCCATACTCTGTGGTACTCAACTAAAGGTATTTTAGGACTTATGAGTGTATGGTAGGACTAAGAACTAGCAGGACAATAAGGGAGGCACACAAGAGAGGTGTTAATCTTAAAATATGTGCATGTATTGTGTAATAAATAATTTTTAAAAGTACACGGTATAAAAAAATCAGTAAATTTTTGCAGTAATAAATAATTAACCAATTAAAACAGTGGCACAGTGCACTTAAAACTTGCAAAAAAAAAATTTAAAGAGATTCATTCAATGTTTAAAAAAAAAAAAAATTACACCAACCGGTAGACAAATTGTTAAAAAAATTAAAAAATGCATCTTTAAAGGGTTTCTTACCAACTCATTATTCCCGAACGAGAACTCACGGTAGCTCTTTACCTTTAATGTACATTGAGAGAGGGCAACATAATGCCCCTAGCGCACAATCATTCATTAGCACTTTAAGAGGATTTATACTCTACAGCTGGTGAAATTTATGTCATGCAAGCCCTTGCGGTATACAGGAGCGCAAAGTGCAAACAAACCTTAAGAATACGCTACCAACTCCAGTCCAGCTTGCTCCTTTCACTGACAGCTTTCTTTACCTTTCTTTACCTGATCCAGGACAGGATCTTGCACAATGATCACATGTACGAGTGCATCCCTAAACTAATGTGACTCCTTGCATACACTTCTTTATTCAAGTTGGCGTAGGGCACCTCGACAATAGTAAAAAAGAAGGAGGCACATGCTCTATGCATGCAAAATTATTTGCTACACAGAGATAAAAAAACAAACCTTGAAGGAGCCTGACCCACCCTCCAAAAAACAGGAGACTCTATGAAGTAATAATAATAACAAAAGATTTATTATTATTTACAAGACGTTTCTATCTTTCTGGTAGGAGAAAAAGTGCAAAGCATCAGCACAGACAGTCTGGAGAGCCTTCAGTGCAGCTTCAAAAAAAAAGAAAGAAAAAAAGAACAAGCTAATGTCTACAATCTTGACATGCCACTTTGAATTTGTTTTGATGAAATACTAGGGGATTTGCCCTATGCTCGTTTTGCTCGCCAACTTCTCTGGCTTGCGCTACGCGCCAGCCATTTAACATTTCTGCCACTCGCGTTGTGTTAGAGGGGGCCTGAAGGCTCTCCAAGGAGATGCGGTCACTCCTCCGAAACCCCCTTGTAAACGGTGATACAATGGGGAACAAATACAGTTTTTTTTTGTTACCTCCTCTTTGCTTGCTGCTGCTGCCATGCCCCATGATCTGCATCTCACGCAGCGCACTTCTGTCATATCACCTATATCCATATATTCAATCTCTTTTCGCATTTACCTTTTCATCAATATCGCATTGAATTTTGATTCCATGTTTGGAGTTACATCATGACAACGCAACGTATAACTGCCCTTGAGTGAATATCATTTCTTTCTCTCTACAAGAAATGTGTCTGACAATAGCATTCACACAAATGAGAAATGATTGAAATGTGTGTGTTGTTATGTGGGCAAGACTTTTCCAAATCTCTTTGCATAAGCTCTTGTCTCATGGGGCTTTTTAATTTTCTCTCTCAGGATTTCACTTTAATCGTTTAATTCTCGCTGATACGCCTCTTCATTAGGAAGAAACACTACTTTTTTTCCCTGATGTCAACATGAATTAGACGATCTACAAGTCTAAAACTTCAAGTTTAAATCCAAACAATATATTCGATCTCTTTTCACTGTTCCGTTATTTCACAGAGAAATAATTTCCATTTGTTTGCGCTAATGTGATCTTTACTATCCTTTTTTGGAGACTTTTGAATTTTCATACTTCCATTATCTCTAACCTGCTCTATATGTGTACCACGCCAATGTTTTTGAATTCTTTATGATGTTCTACTTTCTCATCTACTGTTTGTCTTTTATTTCTGGCCCCAGGCGTGGTTAAATCTCTTGGCACAAAGACTTGTCTTGCGGGACGTGAATGTGTCTCTCTGAGAAAATCACGTTTTGTCTCCTTCCAAGATTTTTTTTTTTATAATACAGAGATATGATTGCACATTTCTGACTGCATTCTTTCTTCTTTGACCTCACAGAGGCACAGTGGTGCACTGGTTGGCTTTGCTGCTGCACAGCTCAGGTCATCCTATTGGCCACAATATTCAGTCCAATATACTTAACAGACGTTTTCTTAGCCCTTAAGGACACTTTGAAGATGATTGCACCATTACAATCCAGTCAAATCTAGTTAGTCCTTTGACTAACCCCATTGACTTCAATGCATTTCACCGAAATAAGTAATACTGGCAAACACTTCTGTGATTTCTCTGAACAAGAGGTGAAGCGAACACCATGAAGTTCACTCATCATTAGTAATGATGCTAGGGTTAATTAATGCAACATTGTTTTATTATAAAAAAAAGTATTCATTTGCACAAATCATTCAAATTCATAATTAACATTACCCAAATAACAAAACAGTTTAACTTTAGATTAGGGGTCCCTAATTACACTGTTATTACCATGTAATTACCTATATAATTACAGAGAAACTAGGTTATTACCTTGTACTTACTGTGTAATACAGTGTAACACTATAATTAAGTACTCAGTTTTTATAAGTACCTATGTATATAAATTGTGGAATAACAATTACAATTAACTGCTTAACAACAGCATTACATTGTGTTATACAGTAAATACAACGTAATTACACCAAGTTACCATGTAATTATACACGTAATTACATAGTAAGTACAACGTAATTAAGGGACACCTAATCTAAAATGATACCAACAAAACTATAATAAATGTATTTAAAACTAGGGGCAATGCAGGCGCCACAGCTTCAGTGTTTGAAATGACCTGTAAAAAGCTGAACGTTCTTCTTGTGTTGCCAAGTGTAAACCAATTAGACAAAAGTAAAATCTTACTGAGTAAACTTTAGAATTAATGAACCTGTGAATACTAATCAGGAAAGAAAAATAGTAAACTAGAAGAATAAGTAAAATTCTATACCTGTAGCTGCTTCTTCATCTGTGGAACTTTTCATATTGTATAAGACCTGAGGTTGGCTGCCCATTATTATCTTGACCACATCCACATGACCTTGAGCAAAATGGAGAATGGACAAGAATATATATAAAAAAAAAAAAAAGGATGGTTATGTAAGGGAAGTCAGTTTGTCTTCTAATAATGGTACTTTTGATGGGAGTACTTGTCTCTTTAGGAACTATTATAATAACTGTTTGATAAAGAATTAATGCAAAATGGAAATTACACCAGAAAGAAAAAGCAGACGCAGCTGATATATTCCAAAAAGAAGCCTTTCAGTAAGTGATCGTCCATAGAGGATTTTGTTAAATTTGCCTGGTTCACTCTGCTCCTGCACTCAGTGAAAAGCCCCACCAAAAAAAAAATAAAGAGAATTAAAGCTGAAAAGCTACACAGTGAAACCCATGGCTCCACGGTCCCCTGCCAACAGCCAACCTGCTAATGCTGCAGCAGCAGCTTGTCCTAACCTGGACCTGCAGTATCCCATCTTCACATAGGACAGTAGCTACTAGAAAGATAACTGCTAAGAGTCATGACACATTTTTAGAGAAGATAAGATTTCTGGCCCTTCATACTCTCAAGATAAATAAAGCCCTTAAAGCCCATGACATATTATGCATCTTTTCCAATGATTTTTAGTCACAGTCTTCATTTACATAGTCTTTCTTAGTCGGAGGCAGTTGGTGGCACACTCTAGTGAAGCCAGTCGCATAATGTGAGGCACTCTGAGACTTAGTGCTCCAATAAAATCTAACAGGTTTGATTTGGTCTTTAGTCATAGAGACGGGCTCTGTGTACATGAAAGCTGACAACTAATGAACGCTCATCTAAAATTACTAATTACTAAGAATGCAGCAATGAGAAATAAGGAACATGGGGGTTTTGAACCTCACCAACAGATGAAAGCTAGAACTGAATTTCCCCAGCTTCTCCTATTCCTCTCTTCAGGTTGAAGAAAAGTCTGAATCTTGTTCAAGGGCTTTTCAGCACTACAGAATGCTGTTCTTTATATCTCTAGTTAGCAAGGTCCATGTTGTTATATGATGCATCTTATCCTATATACAGTTCACATAATCCCTCCAATCTGATACTGACTGACATATCATCCAGGTGTTGGTTCCTGCCAGGACAGGCTCTGTTCCCTGCATTTCTAAAATGGATCAAACAGGTTTGATGACAGACAGAGGGATAGTCAGTCCTCCCAAGTGTCACAGAGAGGGCTTGTGCCTAACCACACCAGCTACAGTATCTCTATATCAAGCACGTCATGTGATGTACAAATACACACCATTAGGGAATTCATATGTTTATAAATGCTAAATCACTTTTCTTGTTCATATTGCTCATTAAATTCATAATACCTAACACCTCTGTGGGACTCAGAGGCATTGCTAGTGAGAGAGACCTGAAAGACAAGGCTTTCGGCAGGTTTTACATGGGTTCCAAAATCATTAGTCGACCTTTTTTGTATCCGCCTGTCACTTAGTGATAAGGCTCTTTATGATCTGATAAGCTGCTAAAGAAAGCCAGCCAGAGGCAAAGAATAAAATGAACCTCCATTTGTATACAGGCACCCAGCAGACTACTACAGCTGAGGTTCAAAATACACTTAAAGGAGACAGAATTCATTCAGATTATTGGATGGGCTGCTGCACACTGTCCATGTAAATGCAACATGGAAACATGGAAAACTGGCATGTGATGTCTGTTGTATGATTAAATACTAAGCTCATACAACATAAACATAAGCATTCCATTAATCAGAGGCATAAAGAATTGGGATCCAAGCAGAAGAACCAAGCTTCATTTAGAATATTATACACCAGCCTCATCCGATGTTCTGTTTTTGGCCACGTCATGTGGCCATTCAGTACCTGCACATGTCAAATTCATTTACTTTTTTCTCTTCACAAAAGACAACACAATTTCATCTTTCTTATATTCTCATTTTATTCTGTTAAGCCGCTTTCACACTACACAAACTTTCCAGTGATAATTAGTCGTATCTTTGTGAGTTATGATGAGTCATGGGAAATGACTGTGACTTCCCGTCATGTAGTGCAACATCTCCAGCAGCTCAGTCATGGTGTTCTGCGAAGGTGGGCTCTAGTGTATGTGAGAGCTGACAACCAATGAGCGTTCAGAATAAAATAAAATGCATACAATGCTAACAAAACAAAAGAAGGAAAATGGGTGTTTTGGACTACTCAAACAAAAGAAGTACATATGCTTAATGTCTTGTGTTCGTCCAACCATGACAGAATGGCAAAAAGAAAAAGATAGATGGCGACTGGGAGTGCATTTGCCATACCTGGAAAGCATTCATACAGGTATGGGCGCTGTGATTCCATGTGAATATACTTCCTGATAATTGAACCACTGATGACTACCTATGTGAATATACTGCATTATTTTCCAAATTGTGGCAAATTCTAAATTTGATTTATTCTAATATGTGTGAATGGCCCAACTAAAAATGGTCATTTTAGACTCTAGTGCAGTTTGTGTTCCAGTTGATTCTCTTTTCTTCATAGCCTTCACCCAGGTGGTGGTTTTAAGAATTCCTATAAGCTAATCATGCCATTATGATATTGTTATGATATTGTTCAAATAGCCAGAAATATGTAACAGCTGTGAATGAACAATGTTTTAAAAGTGCCAATTGACATACTGCTGGCAAGCAGAAATACTCTTGCATTGTTTAAAAATTCGAAACAAATAAAAACGACTGGCCAGTGTAAAATTGATATATGGCTATGCGGTATGGAATTTATGCAAAACGGACGCTGAGAAGCTTTGAGTCACACAATGTGCAATGGAGTGATGGATGCTGAAAGCATCACTCAAAGATCCTGTAGAAATTCAGTGTATAATAGGCTTCAAAGATTTCAAAACGAAAAGTACACACAGGCAGACATGTGGTGTGCATGTCTGATGTCAGACAAACACGGAAAGTGACATTCCAGTGGTCCAACAATTTCATGCTTCTAGTTGGTAGAGATGCTGAGATGAAATATGGAAAGACCTCAGTCCCACCGGGAAATCAAAGCAAAGGACAAAATTTCAAGAATTGTTATGTCCTCGCCTCGAACAGTGAACCCATTTGGATGAAAATGAGAACTGAAGTATTGAAGCAAAGGAAATTTTTTTCCTTATTTTCAACAAATTAAACTATTACCATCTTCAACAAATCAAGAATGTGTATTTACACTTTTAGTCATACTTGTGGCCTTTCAAACAAAACAGATGTACCGTAGACCATATTATATGCTTGTTGTGGAGTGGGTCAGTTTATACTTGTACATACATTGTTTAATCTGTAGACAAAACTACTTCATCACAATCCTCCGTCTTGATTTTTGAGTTTACCCAAACCCACCTCCATAACATGTCACACACAACCACTCAGGCGTAGCGAAGCACAATTTTTCTCATTAGAAGATTTAATTTTGCTAGAGTTAGTTTCACACACCATACTGAACGAACAAAGTGCTTTGTTGGTTGAACCCGAGGGTACAAGTGTAGGACAGACGCAAAGGGAAGGGACACTTGGGAGATAAGAAAGCTTGTTTAGAAAGGCCCAGTTGGGCAGGAAGTTATTCTGATTTTCCTTTTCTCTCTGGGTTTATTATAGTTGAGTTTTATAAAATGTCTAATTTAACAATAGATTTACAGTGGAACCTCGGGTCACGACCGTAATTTGTTCCAAAACTCTGGGTCGTAACCTGATTTGGTCGTCACCTGAACTAATTTCCCCCAGAGGATTGTATGTAAATACAATTAATCCGTTTCGGACTGTACAAGCTGTATGTAAATATATATATATATATATATATATATATATATATATATATATATATATTTTTTTTTAAAGATTTTTAAGCACAAAAATAGTTAATTATACCATAGAATGCACAGTGTAATAGTAAACTAAATGTAAAAACATTGAATAACACTGAGAAAACCTTGAACAGAGAAAACTAACATTGCAAGAATTCACGCTACAGCCTTACGAACCGCTCGCTGTAAGCACTTTTTTTATGAGTTTTAAGCACAAGGAAAAAAATGAAAATTTGAAAAATCCTTAATTTATACAAAAATTAATCATAAACAACCAAGAAAACTAACCTTGCATGCTCGCACGTCTAGCAGAGAACAATGTACAGGGAGAAACTGAACACGTGTGGAAATCATCAGCGTGTACGAACCAGAAGGGAAACTGGCTTGTTCGTCGCCCGAGTGTGTGGTCGTGAACAGATGCAAAAGTTCAGCGAACTTTTTGGTTGTAACCTGATTTGTACGTGGTCCGAGTCGTTTGTGACCCAAGGTTCCACTGTATTTATTTTTCATTGTAATTATTTTTTTTGCTCCTCCTAAAACACCGTGAGCAACACTTTTTGCATGAAAATGAGCTATATAAATATTGTTTTTATCTTGGGTATAGGGTGCCCTCCTGTTACAGTACCTTACAAGTTAAATGGAAATACATTTACCATAGTTTAACATTAGAGAAGTGAGCATGCAGTTTTAGTTCACAATAAGGGACTGTTATGCACTTTAAATAAGGTAACAATACTAAAATGGGTTGTTGGCCATTGATGGTATGGTTGACCCAGAGACTGACCAAGCAATCAGTGTGACATCAACCATGGCTCTAAGGTAGAACCCAAGTCCTTGGATGAAGTTTTCACTTTACTGGTCAGTCTACACTACTATACATACCAATGATCATGACCTGTGCGTAGTAACCGAAATAATAAGACTGCTGGTCCAAGTGGCTGAAATGAGGCTGCTGTGCAGAATTACTGGACTCACTCTCCATGACAAATCACTGACAAGCATCAAGAATTTCTCCAAAAGTATTAGGAAGGAGAAAAGGGTGGTTTAGCCTATTTGGCTCAGATAACTTATGAATCACTAAGGGTGTTTGATTAGGAGCAAAAAAACTGCATATTGGTAGTGCTGTTAAAAGCGACTGATTTAGATTTGTCTTCCTTGAAGTCTTTTTACTTTTTCTAGTGCGTATTGATTGCATGCTGATTGTTTCTGTGTAAACAAAAAAATTAAAAAGCAATCAGATTTGCGCTACATGTTGCCAGTAAGAACCCTGCAGCCAGGCAATATTCTTCACTCCCCAGCTGGCCACTTGGCCCAGATAAGCGTATTGATTGTTAGTCTCTATGGAAATTTACGTCAATGCTAGTCTTTGCTTTTTAGGGATGCATCTGTTTGGCTGCCTGTTACCAGTTGGATACTCGCTACCTTTGAAAATGCTTTTTGACATTGTTGTGTTTGAAAGACATTTGATTTGTTGACTCTGAAGGAAAATATAAACTGCACTTTAAAATGTGGGAGGTTGACCTGTATTGTATTTATTTTGGAACAGCCAGCACTTCTTATGCCACCTAATGTTTTTAAAAAAGTGTTAATAATGGGGACTGGAGTGAAGATTTTTTCATTATCTGAGCCTATTTCCATGGGTCACAACTTGTCATTTGGGCGGAGTGGTGGCTGTGAGGCCTGGGATCTGCGGAGGTGCCTCTTTTCCATTGTGTCCTTGAGCAAGGCTCTTAACCTGCAATTGCTTCGTCCTCGGTAGAACGTTAATCTGCATCCAGCCCTGTAAGCAGGTTCTCCAACTTACAGGGAAAACGTGGGGGTTGGTTTTTGCAGGATTGGCACTCTAGCCGCCATAAAAAACCTCAAACTGTTCCAGTGTGGTGCAAAAGTGTCACCCACTGAACTTGGGTCTCAATCCAGGTAGTTCGCTGTGTGGTGGGTGCAGTAGCTTACTATCAGTGCATGCTCCCAACCTCCTCTCTCTTTCACAACTTGTCATAAACATTGTGAGGGGCAAAAAATGATAGATTACAATATAACTGTTAATACAGCAACAATAAAATTTCTCAAACTCAAATAAAAGACACAGTTGTGGCAAAATAAAATGAAACACTCAAAATGTCAACAGGACTACAACTCTAGGCTTTGACTGCATTGCTAAAGGCTAAATTAACTCAATGCACAGGCATCTCTCAAACATGCTTACATTAACACTTACATTAAAATTCCACAAATATCATCCTCTGTTGTTGACCACCATCAATAACTGGCAGATTACATCTTTAAATTTGCTCATTGCAAGCTAAAAAGGTCTTCATAATCAGTCTCTCAGTGGAAAAACTGATGTTGTGAATTGATTGGATGGTGAGATTACATTAATTGTATATATTAATAAGGGTACAATAAGCAAGAAACATGAGTACATGTTTAAAGATATTCATTATACTTAAAATTTCTTTGAATTTTGTGATTATATTAGGCCTATTCAATTTATTCCAGAGACTTTATTTGTTTATGAGTTAGGGAGCTGCATGATAAGATTATGACTGTGCCGCCACCATCAACATAACCTACCTGTAAGGGCTCATTTATACTTCACGCTCAGAATGTGTATGTGCCCTGACTTCTCTCCAGCAACAGCTACTAAACGCGCAGCCTTCTACAACATTAAACAGCGGTTACGGCAAGCCAACATCAAATACAGCCTCTTGTATCCGGCCAAACTGAAAGTTCAATTGCAAGGTCAATTCTATTTCTTCGCTAGCAAGGAAGAAGCAGAAAAGGAATTAAGAAAGCTGATCCCGGGACTATTCTGATACATAATAGTGAGTCATGGCCGTTTATGATATAGCAAGGACTAATAATCTACTGTCTGATCTTTTTGTTTAAAATACGGGTTTTTATCATCATATATTCTCATTATTACTTAGTATTACTAGGGCGCTATCCGTTTATGTTTTATTGTGCTTAATTACTTTTTCTTTTTATTAGCTAATTATTTTATCTCTACCCTAAACGAGACTGTTCAACATCATACCCTTGGTTTATTTTTATTGCTATTATTGCATTAAGACTTATGCTTATTCTGGACAAATTTCTAACACCATCCCCCGGGTTTATTATCTGGGTGTATTATCTTAATGCACTAAAATTGCTGAAGACTATATATATTTTAAATGCACAATTTTTTTTTTTTTATACTATATTGGTAATATATATCTCTATCTTTTAACCTAAAACGCTGCATGGGGCTTGTTTTGCTTTGGGCGTGCTCTGTCTCTGGGTATGTCAGAGGACTGGGACTGTGTGACGTGGGTTCTAGCCTCACTTGGGGAGGAGAGAAAGAGAGCAGGCTTGATCTATACCTAATCTATCCTCTTAATCTTTATAATTATAACTACCAAAGTAATAATAAGCTGCATGGCAACAACTCTAGGGAAATAGGAAATTAAGGCAAGCTGTCTCACTTCCAGTTAAGACTATAAAATGACATCAAAAACTCAGAATCAATGTCTCCATGATGGGACAGTTAACTTCATGTTAAAGGCCTGAATCACGAATTAAAGAGAAAGAAAGTACTCTCTCACCTAACAGGTCTAAATGCTAAAATAGTATTTTTACAGGAGACCCACTTACTAAGCAAGGATCAGTTCCGGCTGCAAAAAGACTGGACTGGCCAAATGTTCCATTCTAGTTTTACAAAGAAAACTAGAGGTGTGGGAATTCTCATACATAGAACAGTACCATTTGTAGCATCAGATGTAGTATTGGATCCTGAAGGGAGATATGTAATGGTCATGGGAGACTTATCTAACTGTAAAATGATTTTGATAAATGTTTATGCACCTAATGTTGATGATAAGGAATTTATACAAAATTTATTTGCATCCATTCCCAATCTGAACACTCATAAAGTTATAATGGCTGGGGACTTTAATTGTGTTGTAAATCCAATTTTAGATAGGACTTCTCCACAGGGGAACAACATCTAACACGCAAAGATAATTACAAAGTTTATAACTGATCACAACTTATCAGACCCTGGAGGTTTTAAACCCAAATTCAAGAACATATTCTTTCTACTCACCAGTACATCATTGCTACTCAAGGATTGATTACTTCTTTATAGACAATAACTTCTTGCCTATGATTAAATCTTGCAAATATGATGCTATTGTTATTTCTGACCATGCACCTATGATCTTGGAGCTAAAATTACTAAGCCCCATACACTCACCCCAGATGGCGCTCAACCCGCTTCTATTAGCAGATGAGAATTGTATGAATTTATATCCAAACAAATCAAATTCTTTCTAGAGACAAATACATCCCCGAGATCTCTGCAGGAATACTCTGGGAAACTCTTAAGGCCTTCTTAAGAGGACAGATTATCTCATATCTTTCCCACAGAAATAAATTCGAAGCCAAGAAAGTAGCAGAGATAAAAAGCGAAATTACTAGAATAGATGAAGAACACACCAGACTACCAAGCGAGGCTCTACATTAAAAAAGGCAGGCTCTACATTCAGAATTAAACCTCTTGACAACTAAAGAAACTGAACAACTAATTTATAAATCCAGACATCATTACTATGAACATGGAAGAAAGCTTATAAGCTTTTAGCTCAACAAATTCACAAGCAAGAAGTGCAAGCAATCTCAGTAATCACCAACGCGAATAGAGTTAAAATCGTCGACTACAAAAATATAATGCACACTTTGAGAGACTACTATAAATCCTTATATACTACTGAGTTTAAAGAAGACAACACACAATCTAATGCATTTCTGGATACATTACAGATACCACAAATAGACACTTTTAGTGTGGAGGAACTTGATAAACCTCTGGCGTTATCAGAATTACTAGATGCTATAAAGTCACTCCAAGGCGGGAAAGCAGCAGGCCCTGATGGCTACCCTGCAGAATTTTACAAGAAATTCTCCGCTCAGCTAGCCCCCCGCCTATTAACAACATTTACAGAAGCCAGAGATAACCAATCTCTTCCTCAAACTTTTCGCCAAGCACTAATCACCATTTTTCCAAAAAAAAATAAGGACTTATTACAATGTGCATCAGACAGACCAATTTCACTTCAAAATAACAACGTTAAAATACTCTCTAAAATCATAGCTAGAAGGATGGAGAAAGTGCTCCCCTCAGTAATATCACAAATGCAGTACTTCTTTGTATTCCTTGCTCTGTGCTCCAATAAACACACATTATTGGCAATACACTAATAGCCCAATTGTGCTCCACTCACTTAGAATCTGGAACCAATGTAGAAAGCATTTTAAGACGGAGAAGCTTCTGCAAGAGAACCACTTCTTTCAACCTTCGCAAACATATGCAGTTTTTAATATCTGGAAAAAATTTGGAATTAACTTGCTTAGAGATCTTTATATAGACAACGTCTTTGCATCTTATGAACAATTACATTCCAAATTTAACATTCCAACAACACATTTCTTTCACTCTCTTCAAATCAGGAACTTGGTTAAACAGAACCTTCCAGATTTTCCTCGTCTTGCACCCTCATCCACGCTGGAAAAAATATTGCTCAATCTCAAGGACTTAGACTTCATCTCTGCAATATATAAAATTATTTTACAGTCCCTCCCTTTCAAAGATCCAATAGGTCACTGGGAAAAAGATCTCTCAATTAATATATCAGAAAAGGAGTGGAAAGTAGCAATGCAGAGAATTCACTCGAGCTCCATATGCGCAAAGCATACAATTATACAACTCAAAATTATATATCGAGCACATCTGTCTCGACTAACACTTTCCAAAATGTTTCCAGGGCAAGATCCAACCTGCGAACGTTGCAAACTAGTTCCAGCCTCACTAGGTCACATGTTCTGGGCCTGCACCAAATTAACATCATTTTGGACGAAAATTTTTAATTACCTTTCAGACAGCCTTGGTCTCACAATCCCTCCTAACCCATTAACAGCTGTGTTCGGTGTTCTTCCAGAGGGGTTTAAGGTGGAGAAAGACAAACTGTGATTGCATTCACTACACTTTTGGCACGCAGACTTATTCTGATAAACTGGAAGAACCCAAACTCTCCTCTTTTAAGTCAGTAGGAAACTGTGTTATACTATTTGAAATTGGTAAAAATCAAATACTCAGAGGATCCGTACAGACTTTTTTCAAAACATGGCAGGATCTAATCAGTAATATTTTAAAATAATCTCATAAAGCATAGAGAATTTATTAATTTAGGCATGTTTACAGGTCTTAAATTGCATGCCGTTTGGCTTGCTCTATCTCTCAGGGGTGGGGATCGATTTGTTCTTAACTCAATTTTTCTTTTTGTAAAAACTTGACTGATTTTTGATGGAATGCAATAAAATTAATAAAAAGGAAAAAAAAAAAAAGAATGTGTATGTGCACGCATCATGGCTGCCATGTGTTCCCAGAATTCATTTTACGCGTTCTCTGAGCACATCCTCAGAAATCAACACGATGCACGAGCAAGTTGCAGTACCAGCAAAAAGTCAGGGCGAGTAGTTTAATACAGTCAGAATGACATCGGAGTCTCTGTTTACTAGACAGTGACATGTGACAGAAAGCCGCTTTGCAGATCGTACAGGATCGATTTGCCTGCTTTGATGTTTGATGAAAGGTTCGATGTGGTGAAGCAAAATGCCGACATAAAAATGCATTTGTGGTGCTTTTATATTCAAGCGTCGCATATTCCCCGTTGTAATGATACATATTAAAGGTGCCACATACCATCTTCTGTGCCGGTTTTCCTTTTTTTTCTTTGTACCTTTAAAACAACATCAGAATGTACAGCGGCATACTTGAGCCACAGAGAAAAAAAAAAGTTAGGGACACAGTGAAAAGGTGTATTTTGTGATTAAATTGGAAATTAAATCTCCAAATGTCCATTTTAATCTCGTAGTTTATTTTAACATTGAAGTAGACCATCGTAAATGTCATCTTAAAACCAACGCAGGTGTGTATCGCTACATGCTTTTGGGGCTTCCTCCTGAACTGACAGCAGTGGTAAGCAGCAATAGCTCACCACACAGAACACATTAAATGTATGATATTCTAGCTCTCCGCACATTTAGAATCTTTAGATTTATACTTGATATCACTTTCATAATGAAATGCATTCAACTATATATATTATATTTTACAGATAATTGTTAACTTCATTTAAATAATGAATACTGTTAATAGTTACACATGTGGGGGCGACATGGTGGCAGAGCGGTAGTGCTGTTGCCTCGCAGACAGTCATGTCCCTGGTGTTCCCTGCCTGGAGTTTGCATGTTTTCCTGGTGGGTTTCCACAGTGTGCTCCGGTTTCCTTCTAAAGACATGAAGATTTGGGGATTTGGTGATGCTAAAATAACGCGAGTGCATGTGAGTGCTTGTATTCACCTTGTGATGAGCTGATGCCCCGTCCAGGGATTATTTCTGCCTCGTGCCCAGTGCTAGCTGGAATGGGCGCATCTGTGGATTGATGGATTTAATTATTAAACATTCATCCTTATCAGAGATATTGTGGAAAAGTGTCCTCAGAATTTAATGGATGTTTCAGGCAATTCACAACACAGTGAAACCGAATGTATTCTCACCATGATGTGATCACGCAGCGCCAACTGGTGGGAACTTCCAGAATTATGTAAAGTAAATTAACACTACAACAACTTACACAGCAGTAGCATCCACAGGCGAACAAGTCGCGTTAAGTATAAACCCGGCCTTATTCTGGTGTGTTAATTAATAAGCAGCCTTTCTGAAATTTGCTTAAACTTTCATTAAAGAATAATTTCTTCCACTAGTGTGACACAGATTCAATCTTTTTAGAGGCAACTGAAATACAACAAAAGGAAGAAAAAAAGAAAACCTGCCAAAGTGTTTTAAAGTATTTTTTTTGAAGACAGCGTTGGAGACAGACACTGCCATACTGTAAGTAATCAAATATCCTCCTCAACATTTCACATTTTCTATGCACAAAGATTGCAGTGATGATTTCAGTCACTTGTCATCATGAGCTGATGATTTTTTGCCATGTGGACATTTTTTATAACATTGTAATTGACTGATAGCGCCCTTACAGACAGCCCATATATAAATATTTCATATCTTGAAATGAATCACTAAGAATGGCAAAGGTAAATGAGGCACTTCACTGTTTTCTCAACACCTTCTGCTCTAGTTATTTGATCTTGTGCTGCTCACAAACATTGTATATTGAGAAAGCAATATTTTACCATGATCATGGTAGAGAGGGGACCAGTGGAATACGGGCACAGGGACAGACTTCTTCCATTTATCTATTTTCTAACCCACATATCCAGTTAAGTGTTGCAGGTAACTAGCGACTTCAGTTTAGAGCAAACTACCTGATCAAAGTGAGGCTCTATCTACCATGTGCACTTCAAGTAAATATGGTGTTGCGTTGTGAACTTAAGTGACATTTTCTGCCATACAGAACTGGAACACCATCTCTTAGTAGCTCTTCTATGCCCATGCTAAAAAGTTCTGAATGGAGAGGCAAAGAAACCCAGCTTGTCATCTGATCACACAACCTTTCAATTCATTGACCTCACATAGGTATTAAGTTTGCTTTAAATGTTACTTAGCACAAACAGAGATAGATGGAAGACATATGTTTCGAACAGCAAAAATAAAATCAAATATTAACAAGGCCTATCATGAGATACAGAGGAGCACACAGTGGATGACACTATTATGACACATCTTCAAACGAACACATTCTACTCTCTTCTGTCTTGAGTTAAAATGGTGCCCTTGTAGATAATGATGAAAAATTAGGGGAGACGTGCATGTTATTTCCTGAACAGTTCTACCTTATGCATAGAATACGTAGTGCACCACTGGAAGAGTACATTTAAAGCATACTTATTCAAAACATGAAAACATATTGCCAGTAGAGAAGCTTCTAAAAGATCTGAATAACAAGTGGCATTCAAGAATGACTGGGATATATGATGATCATGCCCTGGAAGCACAAAGAATTACATCTATTCCTTGTAGTGGCCCTTACTGTATATTGGTTTCATATTTTAATAAATAATGCAGCACTGGACTGTTAGTGAATTGGTGATAGTTACTCATGACTTACATGTAAAATAAAGCATAAAGAGAGGAGTCTGAAGAATGAAAACCTTAAACTCAATACCAAAGATTGCAAGTTAGATAGACCATTAGCTGAGTAACAATTACTGTACAATGTGAGCATGCAGTGATTATTGCTGCTACTGCTGCTGCTGCTTTACAATCTTTGCCTCACTGCTATGTGTGTAGAAGTGGCATGTTCTCCCCTTCTTTAGGTGGGGTTAAACGTCTCGACTCAGACACAACCAGGCTGAATAGGATGGACAAGCCTGGTGGGTTTAATAATCTGTTCTCATGACAGTTGTTCTAATAACACACCAACATACTTAGAAGACATGTAGAGTATGCCGATTGTCAAATCTAAATTCCATGTAGAGTTAAAATGACTGTAATGGTGTGTCTTTGTCACCATCATGCACAGTGCAATAGGCACCTCTCTCCTAAATCTGTTTCTAAGGTACTTTATGAAGTAAAGTGGATATACAAAACTTATTAATTAACATGCAGCATATCACGACTTTCTGTAGAAGAGAACTAGTTAATGGGACAATCGATTGAAAACTAACGGATATAATTTGTTAAAGCATAATCCCCATGAATTTTTAAAAATAGTATTAAATATTAGCTTCATGTGCAAAACATGTACCTGTAATTCTCATCAAACAATGGGCAACTATAAAACAAATTCTTTGTGATGAAATCACATTTGAAAGCCTTAAGCTAAAATAATAAAAATTATAAATGCACCACAAATTGTATACTGGGTTGGAAAGTGGATAGAAAATGGATGGGCAGATGCAATTTATTCCACAGCACAGGTGTGAAAAAGAATATTTTGGCTAAGTGGGTCTTAGTGATGATACATCTCTAGTATTATGTCATAAACAGGTTGTTTTCTACAGTTACTTAACTTTTTCATGCCAGTCAATCCACGTACAAATGGGGAGAATGTGCAAACTCCTTAAGGACCCTGACCAGGCTAGCAATCAGAGCTGAGCTCCAAGGGCGATGAGGTAGGAAGGCTATCTCCAGCACTGCCTCGGCCACATTAAAACATCAGTAATAAATAAACTTATTAAAACTACATGTATACTTTAAATGTTGGTTTGGTTCCTGTCTCCTTGCATGCTACACACCTGAGGAATGTCTCTTTACTTGTCACCAGAAGACTACGGCACACAAATGTGCAATGCCACTGGCGGTAAGCAGACAGCCCTTCTGTGAACTCTGGCACTTCTTTGTGTAATAACCCCATACCTTTGCATAACAACATTTAGAGCACTTTACATGTGTTTTTGTGAACAGTAAAGGAAGCGTCTTTCTTGTAAGAAAGATGATTTTGTAAGCATTTTTTGAAGTTTCTGCTGCCAGTGTCTGTCTTTAAAGCCGACTGAATGTCCTAAAATATAACTTTTTAAGTAGCTCACAGTACTGCTGGGATAAACTTAATGACCCTGAAATGGATTCATTGGATTGAAAATATTGTGTTGTGAAACCTATTGGAGATCTGATTATGTATAGAAAATAAGAATTTTTCCTAGGAGTGTAATCTCAAAGTCATGTTTGATATCACGCCTCTCTTTACAAAAAAAAAAAAATACCAAATTATCTTACAATTAAGGAGCCACATTTATTTATTACTTTTTGAACACTGGATCACGGGCATGTGAAACATCTTACTCAGCATAAACTGCAGTCTTTGCAGCTTGACGCTGTACACCTTATCCATAAGTCACATATGTTTGCCTGTGCAAACATCTTACTACTGGAGTCAAGCACAAATTCCTCTGCTCTCACAAGTTAGCCCTACTCAGACAAGCCTACTAGTTAAACGTGCAGCCTCTTCTTTTGGATTGAGGTTTTCAGATAATCTGCCGTGGGCTGGCGTCCTGCCCAGGGTTTGTTTTCTGCCTTGCGCCCTGTGGTGGCTGGGATTGGCTGCAGCAGACCCCCCCGTGACCCTGTAGTCAGTTGGATGATGGATGGATGGATTTTCAGATAATCCAAAAGCACCACATACTCACAGCTCCCTTCCCTCTTGCTTCAGTGTCTTAGTTACTGACTGCTTCCTTCAGGATAACAACTCTGATCGGCAGCCACTCCGGCCTTTGACAAAGGAGATGTGTAATCTTACAAACTAATCAGAAAGAGCAGTAAGGATTCAAAGAACCAATAATTAAAGTGAACAATAAATCAACTTTTTAATTAAATTGAACCCTCTGTTTAAAGTACAGTACACAAAATGAAACTAACTACACCTCACCGGTCATCTAGCCTAAAGAAACAACCCTGAGATTTTAGGCTTTTTTGACCAAGTATTCAGATCGAACAACATGTTGTAAACATGCTGCTTAAAATTATACCTGCAAAAAACAGAAACAGGTACACTTTTAAAGCTTGCCTGAAACTGAAAAGATTACTATCTGACATAAGCTATGGAAGAAAGGACGGTCACAGGCAGCCACACAATTGAAGCAGACAGCAAAACAGAAAGAACTGTCAATGGCTAAAGAACCTGAGTGCAGTTCAGACTTCAGGTCTAAAGTTAAGTGCTCTGTAAATGACTTTGTGATCAGGCTTATTGTGAAATGAACTCTATAAAAAGACACTGATGGACTGATCGATTGAGATGGAAGATTCAATCATTTTAACAACAAACAGTTTATTTTTAGATCATATACTGACTAGCACTATGGACAGAAGGCTGTTGAAATGTTGAGGCCTGCAGCTGATCCAGCTGTTAGACAGGATCTTGCATCATACCTTTGCTAGAAAAGTGGCACGTCGCAACAATTCAAAACAGTGACTGAAAAAAATATTCCCTAACAATTTGGAACAAGTATATGTTCATTTGAAGTTTATCCAAAAGCCTAGATGTTGATGTTATTGTGCCACTATGTTTTATTCTATCAAAACTGGGATGCCAGACACTGTGCAATGTAAATCACATGCAACTGTAAATAACATCACAAAATGACAGGGGCCAAGAAAATTCAAACAAAGTCCAAAAGTAACAAAATGTAATACCAGAAAAACCCAGAGATCATATCAAATGCTGAGTGAAACTACAGTCGTGGATTAATAGGTCAAAACCACACAAAAGGCATCCAAGGTTACACTCAAACATGTCAACTAAACACAGATTCAAAGTTTATCATAATGAGTACAGCGACAGCCTTACCTGCATGGCTGATTAACATGCAACACGTTTTCGCTCTCTGGCACCATGACCAGCATGTATCATTATTTCCACAAATCACAGCATTAATTAGAGTATGGGGGTGTACAGAGACGTCTAAAAATGAAGTCTGTGAAGGGATCCATCGGCATGCATCTGCAAAAGCAACAAAGAAAATGTTATTCTCACACCATCAGTGGTGAAGGCAATACGGAAGAGACATTGTGCCTCTAACATTTTTAATTTTGGCAGTGTGGTGATGACCTTTACCTTTTATCTTTGCTATTTAAAGACTGTTTAATTAATCACTGAGGTAAATATATGCCAGTTTGATGAGGAAGCAATCACTGTGAAGTCAGAAAGATTTCAGAAATCACTTGGACAACACAAACCGAGTGTCCGTACAAGATGGTGACTAGTGAAGGAGACTACTGAGAGATCTTTTTGAAGGAGTTACAAAATACAGTGGCCCAGATTGAAGAGATTGTGCATGAAACAACTGTTGTACAAGTGCTTCACTGGTCACAGATTATGTAAGAGTTGACAAAGGGAAAACAAAAAGGCACATTACATCTCAGCAGAAGGCACATGGGAGACTGTGAAGTCAGCTGGAAAAAAGTTCTACGGTCTGATGACACCAAAATTGCGCCTTTTGAAAATCAGGTTAAATGCCATGTTTGAACACTGCGCATTATCAAAAACACTACCCTCACAACTGAGCATAATGTTGGTAGCATCTTGCTATGAAGATGCTTCTCTGCAGCAGGTCCTGAAGAGGTCCGCGAGGTCAGGAGGTACAATACAAGGAAAACCTGCTGCAGTCTGCAAGAAATATGTGCCTTAAGAAGAGGATTTCTTTTTTTCCCAGCTAGACAATGACCCCAAGTCTGAAGCCAAACATATGCAGGAATGACATAAAAACAATCAAGGTAATTCTGTGGAGTAGACGAGTCAAAGTTCAGATCTCAATTCAATTGAGAATTTGTGGCTGGACTTAATAAAGGCTGTTCACTCACAATCTCCATGACACTGAACAGAGCCAAGCAGTTTTGGGAAAGAAAGTCTAGGAAATATTGCAGTGTTCAGATGTGTAAAGCTGATAAAGACAAGCCCACGAAGACAAGGCTATAATGGCTACCAAAGGTGCATCAACTAAATATGGACTTGAAGCAGGTGAAGAGTTATGCGTTCACTTATTTTGTTTTAAAATTGTTATTATTTTAAATCACTTTGCATAGATCTGTTTTAATTTGGCATTTAAGGCACTATTTCTGTTGGTCACTGTCAAAACAGTCAAATTAAATCCACTGTGAATCCATGATATGCAACAATAAAAGATGAAAACTTCCAAGGGGGTGAATACTTTTTATAGGCACTGTAAATTCATTCAGAGCAAATATCAAAAAGCAGTGTTGACTAAAAGCTAAAGTCATGAAGTGGATGTTTGAAACATGGCTTCAGAAGATCATTCGGGACAAATCAGCTGGAACAACTGAAAGAATCCCCTCCTTTTGTATGGCTTCTCAGCTTAATTTCTTATAAACCATTCCGCCAATTATTTGGTTGTTAGTGTATATAGCAGTTTTTCTTGTGATGAATCTTTAAACATGTTTTACCTTAACAGTACGAGAGCAATCTAACATAATGGAATATGAATGACAAAATTCAGGGCAGGGCTTTTGCTCAGACATGGTATCATTCAATTGTGAAAATTTCATTAACAAAGGTCCTCAGAATTAGGATTTGGTAACTTCAGTTGAACTTATTTACTATAAGCAGATGAAACCTTAAGACTCCTCTAATCATTGTCTATAACAAACATTTTGAATTTCACGTCTTTAACCTGTCTTTTATTTTTACTTTTATCATTGTTTTATTAGTAAAATGGATCACAGGCACCTGCTTAGTGAAAACTTTTATCCAAAGAGATCAACATAATCAAGTAACAGCAATCTGGGGACAGTTAGGGAACAAGCGTTACATGAGGAAGATAGAAAATTAATTTTGATAAGTGAAAAGCTCAAAACAAAATATAAGCTAGTTACAAATTCAAGATTTACAAAAACTAACAGCTGTCACTTATAAATTTATCAAACAAGAGAGTCTTGAAACTCTTCATGAACACATTGAGGAAGTCAGAGATTCGATTGGTGGTGGGCAGCTTGTTCCACAAGTCAGAGGTAACACATGAAGAGGCTGGACTGAGATTTGATTCTATGCAGATATGGTATTAGGTTCACAATAAACTAGCAAAAATGTTTTCATTTCTTTAAAGGTCCTTTTTTAACTTGCTTTATTTTAAAGTGTGATAAAGCTACAGGAAATGGTGCATCAATATTACTGCAGAATTTCTATTTCAAGGCATTCATTACTAAAGAAAGATTATGAAATATACAAAAAGACAGTGACTATTGGAAAAACATTTTCATGAAAGGTATGCTTTTATTGAAAATAAATCAAAATTAGGAATCACTGTATGATTGAATTTTCTTGGCTAACCAGGTTGTACTATATACAAGGTTTAAAAAGTGCTTAATATGTTACTGTTTTGGAATAATGGGGTAATTTAGCTGTTTACATACTCATAAGAGTAAGACACTGACAGCAAGGTGACAAAGAGTTGCAGTGTTTAGGAAATACACCATCTTGCTCACTGAAGTCACAAATATCTATTTGGAGAAATGTATGATTTCATGAGCGGTAGAATTTCCGTTTTATTTTACAACCAAATATTTGCTGGCTTCAGTACATTGCTGTAACACAACGGATGCTTGGCGACACTGATACAATCTACCTAGCAAAAAGTACTGGAGCAAATATTAGGTAACATGTATTTTTTGTCATATGCATGATAAATACAAAGATACAATTTGAAAATCTTGATCCTGTTAAACGTCTTATTTCAAATTTGTCAGCAATAAGAGTTAATTGTAATCTTTCAGCCTTATTAGGGGAAAAAGATAAACATGGACTTGAGCCATTGATAAAATCTGGATCGAGCTATAAATATACTCAGCTCTTTAATTAAACTCATCGTAACACTTCCATTGCTAAATGGTAATAAATAACCGAGTGTGTGAGCGAGGCCAGATATCGTACATAGTAAACCTTAAGTTTGCCAATTTGACCCATAACCTGAACAATTTAACTCAGTAACTGTTGTGTGTGTGTGCGCGCGCGCTCGTTCGCATATATATAATGTTTTAAATAATACAAACACACATTTGCGGTAGTATTGTGCTTAACTAAGATGTAACCAAGCTTACTTACATTACTTCGATTGCTTCAGCTCCACTATCGTTAAGGCAGCCTTCATGCATATCCTGCTTTCTGTATTTTTCAAATGTCCAATCAAACGAACTCCTAGAGGAGAAGCGTTTCGACCACCCCGTTCTATCCCGATAAGCTGTTTTGAACGCCAAGAAGCTGCGCGGAGGCGAACACCTGACACTAGCAGGACTGCAAAGGTCAGCTCTTCAAAGTCCAGTTCGTTGCAACGGGGTAGCGCGAGACTGTAAGTTATCGGCAATAGCGCTTCTTATGAACTCGATTGTCTCACCCGCAGTAGATTCTTATTGGTCCGTCATGCGGCAGACGTGCGTGCGGAGGGGGCGCCGTGCAGCTACTGAACTTTAGAAGTACTGTACTGTAAACCCCTTTTCGTTTATCTCACCTGACGGATGTTTCGAAGAGGTGGGCTCACTTCCTTTAATGTGTTCCTATTTGTAAAATCGGACGCGCATTTTTTCTCTGCATCAGCATCAGTATCTTGAAAGCAAATAAGCATTTTGATCAGGATGCGGACTGTGATCGCGAGCTGCTGCGGATCGAGGAGTGCTTGCTGCGGAAGTCGGGGATTCAGTCTAACAAATGATACTGCTGAAAAGGTGCGGTACGGAAGGATCGCGTAGATTGAGAGTGAAATTTGGGTTGTAGGCTGTTAGCGATGTTGATAAATTTTGTGCAGCCTTACAGTGATCCGCATACTATAGAGTACAGTACGTGAAATCATCGACAACAAAATGCAAGTGTCGTAATGCAGTACACCTAGAGTTCTAGATGTAACGTGCATTCCGGTCATGTCTGCAAAATGAGTAAACTATTATTCCTCAAACAAAAATGATAATTTTTTTTAACATTAATATCTTAAAGAAACGTTTAGTAATAAGTCGATTTTTCTTAGCTCAACGTAATGTGTATTATACCTAAAATGCTCTCTTTTAGGAACGTTTATAAAGTAAACAATATATTAGAGTGCCGAAAAGCGCTTTAAAACATCTTAAGTTAAACTCTTATGTAGATCCAATCGAAAATAGTAAGATGCCGAAGAACTGAAATGTTAGGCAGCTTAGCTGTAAGCTCTGTCACATGCATGTTTAATTAAAAATTAAAATAAGCATCTACCCCTGCGCAAAAGGCTAGTGGTCAGTGCTGAAACGTTTGTTATCTGTGTGCATGGGATGTGTTAACTCATGTCTGCATGGCTTTTCCACTTTACTGCCATATTCTGCGCACAGTTTAGGGTGATTGGCAACTCTGAATTAACCTGGTATGGGAACAAGTGTCTTGTGATGGACTAGTGTTCCATCCAGCCTTGGTTCTGATGTGACTCTCCGTGCTACTGGGAATATTAGATAAATAGGATTTTAGAGAACAATTACCCAGTCAAAGCACAAATAAACAAAAGTAGAAATCTAAATTATGGAAATAAGACATCCTTTATTCTGTCTTTAAGTGCACTTTTGTATGCAAAGGCATTATATTGTGATTATAAGAGCAAGCTTGCATCAGTACATGCCTGCCCTGCGGGTAGAAATAAGAAAAAGGGAAAAATTAGACTATTAGCATTTGTGCTGACAGGCCTACATTAGATATACCTTAGCATGGTGCCTTACATGCAGAATTCCCTTCTCATTCTAGTTTTGTCAATCCCAGCACAGAACTTTGAGACGCTGCCTTCACATATGCCAAAATTTCCATGCATCCATCCATTTTCCAACCCGCTGAATCCGAACACACACAAACACACCAAGCACACACTAGGGCCAATCTAGAATCCACCTAACCTGCATGTCTTTGGACTGTGGGAGGAAACCAGAGCACCCGGAGGAAACCCACGCAGACACAGAGAGAACATGCAAACTCCACGCAGGGAGGACCCAGTAAGCAAACCCGGGTCTCCTAACTACGAGGCAGGAGCGCTACCACTGCGCCACCCTGCCAGATAATTAACCCTTTGAAAATAATTTTGTTTCTGTGATACTGAAACACAGCATATTACAGTATTACCACAAAATGTTGCTGTAGAAAATTAAATTAAAATAAAGAAGTGCTAAACTACCATATATAAGTAGCAAGTAGGTAGTAGTGCTAGTGGAACTGTCATGTATAGAGCACAGTTAAATACTTGATTTAAAGTCTGACTAACATTTAAAAAGTTGCCACCCTTCAGCACTATGATAAACAAGAACATATTAAACTGCAGAACTTTCTTTTTAATGAAAACAAATTGGCTTACCTGTTGTACTTCTTTTCACTGTCTCCATAGCAACTGTTCAATTATGCTCCCAAATCTAGAGGTTAACATTAAGTTTTTTTTCAGTCTGGTCTTCTGATGTCTCCTGCCGCTGTATGTCAAAAGGCACAGGCTTCAGCAGGACTTGCATGAAATATGAGTGGAGGGGAGTGAGTTTTTAATAATTCTGGGACTAGTAATGATTGTTATAAAGAGCAGGGAGGCTGATAGTGATCCTTTACTAGCCCTTAACCTGCTAATTATGTGAAGAAACCAAGCAAAATGAAGGTAGGGTCATTGTCTGAAAAGCAGATACTAATTGGAGTGTATTAATTTGCAATTAGCTTTCAGAATCAAGAGTATACAGCACTGTTATGGTGTAGACTTGACATCCTTTATTAGTACAAATGTTCATGACCCAATATAGAGACATCTTTTTCTGCCTCACCTCTTTCACACTCCACCTTCCTACAGCAGGCTCTGCCACTCCTGGTACCGACGCTGATGCGGACAGCTACTAATGCATCCTTACCACCCTGAAGCAAACGCGGGGTTGCAAGATGTGGGAGCCTATTGCAGCAGGGTGTAAGGTGGGAAACAATTGAAAAAGGAGTGCCAGAACATGATATGACAGACGCTCCTGCCAAGCCACACTCAATTTGCAGTTGCCAATAGGCATAGCGCATACTTCATTGAGAATCCAGAAGGAAGGAGCTTTAGAAAACTCAAATAGACATTAAGAATAAATGCCAACTCAATCTCTGAAGAAGCAGCAAGTATTTCTTCAGAAAACAATTGGCATTCTAAAGGTAAATAGGTTCACGTATTTGAAAACTGAACAACAAATGTATTTAAGATGCTGTCAGAATGGGCTGTTAGGATAACGACCCTGTCTCGTCCACATTATTTTTTCTGATAAACATCAAATATATACTGTCACACACGTGCGCATGGGAGGCAGCTAAAGGGCTTGAGTGAGGGCAGTTCCAAATCATACCGGGATGTGGCAGAGTGCACTGACTCTGACTCTTTTTCTCTCTTACCTGCAGAGCATTCACGGGAGATTCCACCTGGACCTCTTGACATCACTTCTGGGACTGAGCCTATAGAAGACCTTGCTGGCTCCGGCCCCTGTGATGTCACTTCCAGGACTGAACCTATGGCTGAAGACCTTCCTGAGCCTGACCCCTTTGATCTCACTTCCTGTCTTCCCCTTTAAAAGCCTTCACCTTTTCCATATTCCCTCAGTTCTGTTTTGGACTCGGTTTTGTGCACAGCAGTGCTATCATTTAAGACTACAATTTGCAGGCAGGAAACCAAATATACGGGTGGCTGCCCCAAACCTTTCTATTACTCTGAGTCGAGTTTGTGACTAAACTTATAACCTATAATGTTCAAAAGAGCCTACATCATTAATATACATTTCCTCAATCAGTTCATCAATACATTTATGTTTATTTGTGGACCAAAATAAGTTATATTGTACTATAGAAACATGTCACAAACTTACATTTATAAACTGTATAAGAGCATGGTTCTTATCCAAGGAAAAAAACAATATGCTGGATGAAATGCTTGCTGTTTTCCACATAAAATCAAATATTTAGCAAATTACTTGAAAAGAAAACAATGCAATTGCTAATGTTACTCATAGTATATATTCTTCCTTAATCCAAGCTTAATAATTTTCATTTAAGCTTCCCATTTTCAATTAACTTTTCTTGCACCATTGATTTTCAATACTCTGTTACTTACAGTAAAGTAAAAGTTATATGCAATGACATTTATACAAAACAAAAAGCTGTCAGTGTCACTTACTGTTTAGAGTGGTCCACTGTTCTGGTAGGATCGCGGACACTCCCTCTTATTGTAATATTGAGCCTCTGTGCATCTCCATTTAACAGCCTAACTACTCAAAATAATAGATAGACAGCCACAATGAGTGTAGATTTTTGATCCAACCCATACTTGACATCAACTGGACTCCTACAGTATGTTAATTAAATATGCCATTATTGGTGAGATTCAACCTTTATTGTGTCAGTCCAGCAATACACAACAGTGTTAATTTACTATTTTAAGGAATTTAATAAGCATGTCAGGCTATACTGGTCACTCTCTTTAGACTTTTAAAAGAATATGATAGGAAAATGTTATTTTTATAATTAGTTACTTGCTAATGACCGCAGAAGCAGACATGACAGTAAAGTAACTGCTTCTGTCATTTGCTTCTGTGTTTAATGACACAATTGGAAAAAATACTACTACTAGTTGCAATTAAACAACGTATTTAGTTAAATGGCCTTTTCCTAATCTCATTTTGCAATTTTGCAGTCAGGATAACAATTCAATGTGAAATTTGTATTAGAGACTTAATCAGGCAGGACTCTTGTTCATCTTTGTGTCCTAATTACATTTTTTTTTACAGACTGAACTGTAAACTGTTTAGAAATAATGACAAATTAATAAGAGAGGACACAAAGACTAAATGCTAAAGACCAGCAGGTAACATGATCATATATGAAACAGTATAGGCAATTACTAAAATAAGAATGGCATTTCAAAATAAATCACACAATATCCAGATCTGGTAAATAACTTTTTTTATGTATTGCAACAATAGGTAAATATCATTGAGCTATTTTGGTATAATGCAGGAAATATAATTAAGATGGGAATACCAATTCATAGCAGGCCTTAACAAAAACCTGCACCCTTTGTGGTATTCCCTGGATTAAGCAGAGTGGCAAGAACAGACATTCCATCTTAAGAAACAACAAGGTTGTAGCCCCATGAGGCAGTGCTTCCTTTATGATGTCAATCATATCCTTATTTAAAACAAAACATGTTAAAATTTACTATACCATGGGAAACTGCTTGAGGAGTGCCTGAACCGTTTTATTTTGATAATTCACCCTTATTTATAAAGGTTGACTTTTTAAGTTTTAATAACATGTCCACACTCCAGCCACCATAAAAACTCGCACTGTTCCACTACATCTGAACTAGTGTGATGCTGAGGTATCACCCGTGGCATGGCTGCACTCGGGGGCTAATCTGGATGCTCAGTTGGTTTGTTGTGTGGTGGGGGCGGCAATGCACTGTATCTCACTTTACAGTTCCTTTAATTAAGCTTGTGAGAAGGTAAAGCTCACTCCAACAACAAAAAGATGCATGTAAATGGAATTAAATGCAAAGCAACACAGTCCTTATCAACAAGTGGAATCCTTGCTAAAGAACCAGGTAAGTATATGCCCTAATATTTTTTTAGATCTTCCACTATAAACTCATATATCTGCCCATTCAATTACCAGCACTTCTTTTATAATGCACAACTGCAGGGGAAACTGTAAAGTAAACGATATTAGTATGCCTGACTAATAGATTTCTTTTAATTTTACTGTACTTTGTATTTAGTGAAATACTTTAGTAAATTTAGTACAATATTTTGTTCTTTGTAATTCAGAAGCAAAAATAGTGAGAAAATGGAATGTTCACAACTTATGTGAAAAGAAAAACATCCATTCAAGTAGATAACACAGCAAAAGGTGCACTCTTACATTGAATACACACACAGTATATATGTGCAATATATGTATATTTCTTAGCAAAGGAAATCTTGTGAACATGCAACCATGACAGAAGCATCTTTATCAAATTCCTTAAAATGTAATGTTATGTGCATTTGGCAGATTATTTAAAAACTTCATTAAAAGAGGGATTAAGCAAACTGGATTATTTGGAGTTAAGGTGTTTGTTTAGTCCCAAGAAGGCTGATGCCAGAATGGATGAAAATAGGGCAGCATTAGGATTAAAGGTTGAAACTGGTGCAAATGGTGCAGGTGGAAACTGATAGATTTTAAATGTGTTTTGTCTCAATCAAATACACTTGCAGTTATTTTTTTTTTTTTTATGTGGTCTTTTCACTTTTTAAACATTTCTAAATCTATTTGAGGTCATGCATTTTTATCTAAGTCCACTGTGTTTTAAATTTCTACTGTACATGTATCTAAGGAGAAAGCGCAACATAGTAAATACAACCTATCATTAGGCAACAAAATTCATGGATTTGAAATTAGTTAAACAATTATGTAGCTACGTATGTTCATCAGCTTGTTCCTTTTAAAAGCTCCAGTGCCATAATATGTGACACATGTATTGTGTAATGTTTTGTCAGTACGCACTTGTATTTGTTTCAGTGACATATTTACAATCAATTCTCTTCAGTCATATAAAATGAAGCATATGCAAGTTTACTTTAAAGTAGTAATTCCTTTTAGAAGGAATAATTAATTAAAAAAAAATCACTGTCACAGTCTTACTTTAATAAAAATCACTATCAGGAGGGCATACGTGGTAATTGGATACAACTTAATACAAGATACTATTTTTGTAAAACTTGACTTATTTGTATGGAATGTTATTTGATTTTAATAAAATCAACACAATCTAAAATTGTAAAATAAAACAATAATTTGGTCAACTCTTACTTTACAAACAGAGGAATTGAGTGAAACACATCAATGACCTCACAATCTTTTACTGTTACAACATCTATGATATCCTGAACCATGCAGGCAAAAACATCTTGAATTCTGTTAAATGCATGTAGTGAGAACTGGTAAAATTAAAAAATTCTAAAATATACTGCAGGGACAAATCCACTTTGCAAGACCATCATTCCTTAAGAACTGTCCCAACATTCCATTCAACACTGAAAAGGTGTATTAAGGTACTAAAAGATCCTGGGCCATGCCAATTTGGAACTTCCCAATTACCACAGTAATCTTAAACCACAGAAATGGAACCAACGTCACCAAATTCTTCTAGCATGATAGTATGTCCGTTAGGTTGAGGATCTCCTCAAAGATTTTCTTCTACAGTACACACCCACTTTAAGGTCAGTTCTCGGAATAGATGGCACCGCTCCATATAACATTTTTAGTCATGGAGAGGCTTACAAGAATCTCCTACAATCTACCCTCCACCTCATTGACACAGCTGCTCATCACATGGCTCACTAGTCCCTCCAATGGAATTGAAAGAGTCCACTGCAGACATGGTACCAAATAACTACATTCATTAACTTAAAAGTGGCTTCCCTTGAAGACCAGATTTTAATTCTGCTGGTAATGATCAATGAGTCCTATTGATGCTTTCATTAAAGCTAACAATCTCTTTTTGCTACTGCTGTCTCCAATAACAAGACTCATATCCATCCATCCATCCATTTTCTAACCCGCTGAATCCGAATACAGGGTCACGGGGGTCTGCTGGAGCCAATCCCAGCCAACACAGGGCACAAGGCAGGAACCAATCCTGGGCAGGGTGCCAACCCACCGCAGGACACACATAAACACACCCACACACCAAGCACACACTAGGGCCAATTTAGAATCGCCAATCCACCTAACCTGCATGTCTTTGGATTGTGGGGAAACCAGCGCGACACGGGAGAACATGCAAACTCCACGCAGGGAGGACCCGGGAAGCGAACCCGGGTCTCCTAACTGCGAGGCAGCAGCGCCAAAGATGTTCTTCTTGAGAAGACCTTAGAACTTCAACAAAACAGACACACTTCTAGTAAATCCCCAGTATCAGTCTGGGTCTTCCAGTTCTATTCATATGAGTGGCTTTGCCACTCTGTAGTAAACTGTTGACACTGCAGCACCTTTTAAATATTCAAAATAAATGACCACGGATGACATAAAAATGTCAATCACTTAAGTGTAAAGCCTTTCATACCTTGATCACCACGGAGTATGGACAATCTATCCAATATGGACAATGCATGACTAGATTGGAAATCCAGTAGCAATTTACCACTTCCACTCAGATCAGAAAAGCATTTTCTATGCTTAATTGTCCTCCTCTTCATGATCACTGATGTCTCCCAGTAGGAAGCTTTAAGGGAACATACTTTTTGTGGCTTAAGGGTCATAATAATTGCTATACACGCTTAATTTAAAAATTCCATCAATTTAGCATTGAACCTTGGGTATGGTGTAGCTGTTGGCATCCCACCCATGCCCAGGGTGCCTCACATGGGTAGTACAGAAACAGACCACTGATGTACTGAACAAAACAACATAATTTGGGTAATCTGCTTGTGGATTGCTACTGCACCAAATACATTCAAAGATGTCACTTGTCAGCAGCCTGTACAACTGATACTTCAAATGCCCCATATCAAGAGAATCTGTAAATCAGAATATTCAAACATTTGACAGCATATGTGCTCGAAGATGTACCAAAAAAAGCTGACCTGAACTACATGCATGACAGACATTATAGTATGTAAGAAGACCTGGGAGCCAAGGATGTAAAATAACATTCAGTGTTTTAAACATGACAGTATTTCCTGTTATTCTTATCATATACATCATCTATCTATCTATCTATCTATCTATCTAAACAAGATTTAATGTTCATGCATTGCAATTAACAGTGAATTCTGCATCATTCTGCAAAGCTGCCTCTTTCGTTCCTACTGTGTCCACCGTTTACTTACAGTGCATCACTTTTTCCACATTTTGTTATGTTACAGCCTTATTCCAAAATGGATTAAATTAATTTTTTTCCTCAGAATTCTACACACAACACCCCATAATGACAACATGAAAAAGTTTACTTGAGGTTTTTGCAAATTTATTAAAAATAAAAAAACTGAGAAATCACGTGTACATAAGTATTCACAGCCTTTGCCTTGAAGCTCAAAATTGAGCTCAGGTGCATCCTGTTTCCTGTGATCATCCTTGAGATGTTTCTGCAGCTTATTTGGAGTCCACCTGTGGTAAATTCAGTTGATTGGACACGATTTGGAAAGGCACACACCTGTCTATATAAGGTCCCACAGTTGACAGTTCATGTCAGAGCACAAACCAAGCATGAAGTCAAAGGAATTGTCTGTGGACCTCCGAGACAGGACTGTCTCAAGGCACAAATCTGGGGTTACAGGTTACAGAAAAATTTCTGCTGCTTTGAAGGTCCCAATAAGCACAGTGGCCTCCATCATCCGTAAGTGGAAGAAGTTCAAAACCACCAGGACTCTTCCTAGAGCAGGCTGGCCATCTAAACTGAGCGATCGGGGGAGAAGGGCCTTAGCCAGGGAGGTGACCAAGAACCCGATGGCCACACTGTCAGAGCTCCAGAGGTCCACTGTGGAGAGAGAAGAACCTTCCAGAAGGACAACCATCTTTGCAGCAATCCACCAATCAGGCCTGTATGGTAGAGTGGCCAGACGGAAGCCACTCCTTAGTAAAAGGCACATGGCAGCCCGCCTGGAGTTTGCCAAAAGGCACCTGAAAGACTCCCAGACCATGGTCTGATGAGACAAAGATTGAACTGTTTGGTGTGAATGCCAGGCGTCACGTTTGGAGGAAACCAGGCACTGCTCATCACCAGGCCACTACCATCCCTACAGTGAAGCATGGTGGTGGCAGCATCATGCTGTGGGGATGTTTTTCAGTGGCAGGAACTGGGAGACTAGTCAGGATAAAGGGAAAGATGACTGCAGCAATGTACAGAGACATCCTGGATAAAAACCTGCTCCAGAGCGCTCTTGACCTCAGACTGGGGCAACGGTTCATCTTTCAGCAGGACAATGACCCCTAAGCACACAGCCAAGATATCAAAGGAGTGGATTCATGACAACTCTGTGAATGTCCTTGAGTGGCCCAGCCAGAGCCCAAATTTCTGGAGAGATCTTAAAATGGCTGCGCACCAACGCTTCCCATCCAACCTGATGGAGCTTGAGAGGTGCTGCAAAGAGGAATGGTGAGAACTGGCCAAGGATAGGTGTGCCAAGCTTGTGGCATCATATTCAAAAGACTTGAGGCTGTAATTGCTGCCAAAGGTGCATCGACAAAGTATTGAGCAAAGGCTGTGAATACTTATGTACCGCGTGATTTCTCAGTTTTTTTATTTTTAATAAATTTGCAAAAACCTCAAGTAAACTTTTTTCATGTTGTCATTATGGAGGGTTGTGTGTAGAAATCTGAGGAAAAAAATGAATTTAATCCATTTTGGAATAAGGCTGTAACATAATTTGGAAAAAGTGATGCTCTGTGAATACTTTCCGGATGCACTGTAAATATGGACAAATGTATACAAATAAAATACATTTTATAAGCTACAGTGGCAGCACTTATTCATAGTTGGAGGAGGTTGGGAGCATGAACTGATACAGCGCGTTGCAGCACCCACCACATGATGAACCACCTCAGGATTCCAAATTACGACCTGAGCACAGCCATGCAACAGCCAACACCTCTGAACCACAATAGTTCAAATGGAGTGGAACAGTGAAAGTTTCCTATGACCAACCCCCTCAACCCAGTTTTCCCTGCAAGTTGGAGGACCTGCTTGCAGGGCTGGATGCAGGTTAACATCATACCCAAGACAGAGCCATTGCAGGTTAAGGGCCTTCCTATGGGATTCAAACCAGCAACCTTCTGATTGCCGGTACATATCCCCAACCTCAGAGCCACAACTCCACCGATTCTTAATAGGCAACGCCAAAAACACTATTGTGGCTGATACATGTAAATCACTATTACATAAGGCTTGATATTAAACCACAAACACAAATTTTTCTTTGCCTTGACTGTAACTTCCATTTACTGCTCTATTAACATAAGAATGCTTGCATTTCCATGGTCTTTACAGTAACTGTCTACATCTACAATTTCACATTTTGCTCACAATACTGTATGTTAATATAATTAAACACATACAGTAGAGAATAAGCAAGTATTTTGGTAGCATTTTCCAAAGCTCATTAATTACCCTAATATTTCACTTTGTATCGCCAGCAATGCAGCAGCTTTCATGTGTGGAGCCACTGCATTTCTTTTTTGAATTTCTCATTTATCTGTGTTAAGCAACCCACTAATCAAAACACATCCCAATTACTGCTACTCTGAGCATGTTAGTGTTTCTGAAAAAAATCTGTAAGGCAAACTAAAATCACCAAGTATTAGAACTTGCATCAATCTTCCAAGATAAAGAAGCATTCGTTCAATTTGTAAGGAAACTGCTGGTGTCTCCTGAAAAGAATTTCTTAACAAACACTATAATTTGCTTTCAATGTTGTAAATATAGCATTTTAAGCTTAGGAAGTTGACTCTTACCATTTCGTCCATTTTACTAATGCAAAAATTCTCCAGCAACCGCATGTAAAAATGCAAGCTAGTTTAAATTGAACCAGGCATATTTTATGCATCTGTCAGCTCTCATACATATGATATACTGTAGGTGAACCTGAGCCAGATGACCAAAAGAAGACACTTTCACAGATGCAACTAGGAAGGAGCGAACCCATTTTGGAGACAGTCATTTTGTAAAGGAAAAAAATACCATCTGGATATGGACTAGACTGAATGTTGTCCAATTACATACATTACAAGTGTTTTAATGATGGTATAAAAGGTTTCTCTTGTTCATCTTGCCAAACCTTTTGGCTTTAATTAAACTACTGATAGCATGTGAAGTGAAAACCTATTGAAAATACACTGTCTACAATTGCAGACCATTAAGTAACTCTGATACTGAAAATAAAAAGGTATGAAACATACATTCATTAAACATTTGCATCTTTTTGTTTATGTGCATTCCTATAACTTAGAATGTAAAAATACCACCCTTTCATAAAACAGTGTAAATATGAACACGTACCTAGACAAGTACGAGGAAAAAAAGGTGACTGAGAGTAACAGGTTCATGACAAGCCAATTAAACTGCTACAATTTCAAGTGATTTGTCTATTTTGTTTCTCTATACAGTTTCTTCAACAGCTTTAAAACATGGAATAGTCTACAATTCCTGAACTAAAAGCTCCATATGTCTCATGTAAAAACATCAGGAAGGGCACTAGTTTGAAAAAGGAAGGGACTGTAAGAATACATTTCAAAGCTTCAGTGATTTCGTTCACAGCAGTAAAACCTAGAAAACCATTAAATTATGTATTAGCACTTGTGTAGATATCTTCGACTAATCCAAACTCTGGGCATTCATGACACTAGGATTCATATTTCCTCCTTTGTCTTCTTCAATGTTCTTCCAGGTTTTTTTTTTTCTTTCTAGCTGAGGTCAGTCCTTAAGATGTGTGATCTTCCATTAATGTCTCCTCTATCCTTACAATGTTTTTTTTGCTCCTTTCCCAACTCTTACAAAGCCTTTTACCATACTTTACCCTGCTTTGTATTAAGCAGCTTTAAAGTCCTTACCTACACAGTCATTACGGCAGTGCACTGTCTTACCAAGATGCTAATAAACAACATATGCAGTTCAAATTTGTACATTGTCTATATCTCATGACCAGTAATTTGTTTATTATGAGACAGGTTACTGACCCATACTGCCTTTACAATTCTTTAGATGCTCCTGGTACATTCTTACACATATTTTGGAACTGCCCCTTCTCTTCTGGCTTCTAATACTTTTCATGTTCATCCAAATTAATATTCACTCAGCATATGTATTCCTCTTCCCAGACTTGCCTTTATGTTCATTCAGTTCTACATAAAGTAATGCTACCCTCTCAATGGAATATATGTGTGTGTATATATATATATACACACACACACATATATATATATATATATGTATATATATATATATATATATACACACACACACACACATATATATATATATATATACACACACACACACACATATATATATATATATATATATACACACACATATATATAATACATATATATACACACACACATATATATATATATATATACACACACACACATATACATATATATATATATATATATATATAAACATATATATATACACACACACACACACACATATATATATATATATATATATACACACACACACACACA